>NC_061115.1:108829727-109129727 GCF_002878395.1 Capsicum annuum | reverse complement strand
TGTCATGGGGCCTTGAGAGGTTAAGAGGGGAAATGTCCAGATAACCCCCAACTTAAATTGTATAAAATTCCCATAGGAGGGTACGACCGTACCCCCTCCAACCGTACCCCCTCCAACCATACCCTTCCATAAGAGTGGTACCCACCACTCATACCCTAAGCATCCCTTAGACCCCAACACAATCCAACATATGACCACCAATGCCTCTCGTACCAAAGCATATGACAAGTACCCCTAACCCGTACCTATAATAAAATCAAGAGAGGTTGGGCAATGCCCAACATATGTGATGGAATATACTACTCGTACCCTATCCTCAAAACTCATGGTGAGCCACTCGTACTCCGATCCAAGTAAAGTTACTAAATTTCAAATTAAGTAAAGGAAAATACACCCCACTGACCTGTCACCAACCATACAACTCGTACCAACCTAGTTATACCTATACCCAAAACAAAACTACCTAACATTGGAGAACATACGACTGGGTCACCTTACCCCTACCCCCACCATACAGCTAGAATTGTGAGTCATATGATGTCCAGAAAGTCTAAGATCAAGGAAACTTCTAAGGACTAGAACCTTGGGTGTTTCATACTATCTGCGGCCCAGGCACAGGACGCAGGTAACAGGCGCAAGTAGCAAGAGCAAAAATCCCACAATGTTCACCTCTCGAGATTTTGACTTTCTGGCACCTTCTTTGTGTATATGTGGTTCGTAGGTCCCACTTACATCCATATGTTTACTTAGTATGTGTCAGGAGTTAATTTTTAATCTCTTGTTCGACTCTCGAACATGCATTAATCACGATTAAGCTAGAAAATATTCCACATATCAATAATTTATCCCAAAAGTGGCAAAAAATACCTTTTTCACCATTTTCAAAAACTTACCATCCAAAACATATTTTTTTACAAAATATACCTAAATCAGATCAAGTCTAACAAAAAGGCCTTAGAAGCCGGCATATTTTCCTTATTTTAAGCGTAGAAAGTGCTATATTTCTATAGTAGATAAACACCCTTAACTTAGAATATTTGCATTTCCTTGAGCAAAAAAGACACAACAACACAAAAATGATGCTTAACTATAAGAATTCAAGATATTCAAGGTAGTCAGTTATCACATTAAGTTCAAACCATAACACCAGCTCCTCTATCTTTTTTTGAAACCAACTATGTATGAACATGAAGTACAACAATATGACATAATGGGATCAAGGTATGACAGTTACATTATCAACAAATAACCACTCATATGTACAAATCACACTACCCAAAAAAAAGAAAATAGCTAGTAACATGACTCAAGTGCCCTCGTAGCAAATATGTCCCACTAACTCATATATGAAATCAAGCATGTCAATAAAGGGATGGTCACAATAAACTTACACTCAAAAAAGATGTTCTAGTCAACGTATGTCAAATACCATAGGTTTGCCCTTATTTTCTTTACCTTCGCATTCAGATAGTCAAGTTAGGCTTACTATAGGACTTTTCATGGCTTGTAATGTAGTATAGGGGGCTGGTATGATAAATATAGATTGTTAAAGTGACTAAGCTTCCTTGGAACTACATTAATTTGGGGTCTCACTCACTAGATAATTTCCTTCTATTCCATATTTATTTCCCTCTTTTATTCTTTTATTGCACATTCAGGTTGGTGTGGTCTTTTATTCTTTCTCTATTTTTTTTCAGTCCAATCCCTACTAACATTGTCTTACTTTACCCTTCTTCATACATATTTTACACTATGCACCCCTATGATTTCCACCCTTAACTTGGCATTTTGCCTTTATTGACGTGCATACTGTCCAAGGAGGAACAAGGCCAAAATAGGTCAATTATATTATAAAAAGAAAGGTGAATTTTGAAAAAAAAAAATAGGCTTTAAGGCTTAAAATAGGGATCAAGGGATACAATTTTCACATAAAAGGTCATTTAGGCTAAAAGTGGACTAAAATAAAAAAACGGTCTGTGATTCTTTCCTAACCAACTATCCTTCAACCTAGGCAAGACTAACTAGACAAGTTCTAAATTTAGTATATCAATGGAACTAGGTAGTATCTCTCACACATATAGTAGAGAGTCAATATTACTAATTATTACCTATCCAGTTCATGTAATTATTAGCAAATGGTTATCATGTCCCTAATACTAATGCCATAACAAGATCCACAAAGTTCACACATATCTACATCAATAAAGTTTCAAAAGCTCAAAATTTAGAAGGGGTATAAAAAATCAATCAAAATATGAATTTTGCCCTAAATGCTCAAATCTCTTAATTACACAAAAATAACAAAATCTGAAGAAAAACATAATACAACACATAATTAACCTACACATCCTGGTTCTATAACCATACCATAGATGATGGGAAAAAACACGACAATACAAACCCACGACAGTATGGTATGCCCAACTACAAATAAAATCTATGCACTATCCTAAATATGGTAAAACAAAACAAAACACAGAAAAGTAAGAACATACCTGGGATGCTCTAGGCTCTTGAGTAAGAAGTATCCCCAGTTACGGACATATATGCTGGTGGGGCCAGTGGTGGTGGTGGTGCACTACTGGATGATGCACCTACTTCTATAGTATCACACCTCTGCCTATCTATGGATGCAATCTTAAAAGAATTATGTCTTGCCTTTTTAAGGGACTTCTTCTCTTTCATAACAAGATCCTGTAAATTGTGTAAGTGACCTTGCTTGGTCCCTATAATTGGGACCTCATCATCATCCTCCGTAAGAAAATCAAAATATCTCAGCACATGCAGAGGTGATACTTGGAATATAGGGGGAAATCAAGGGAGTAGCTACTACACAACTCTCTGCAAGAGAGCGTACCTCTACTCATAGGATATCAAAATCCTCTCTTATCAGAACCAGATCTAGTAAACCTATCTCTATATATCGAGATGTCACTCTTCTCTCAAGATTATCAATCTGTGTATGAAAATTAGTATGCATCACCAACATGGTTTCAATCTAACAAGCCTCCCATCTAGCCTCGTCCTGCTTTAATCTAGTCTTAAACTCTGATCTCATCTAGCCAAAGAGGTAGTCATCTCAGTCTTGATAATATTCAATCAAGCTATTGTAGCCATATGGATCTCCACTAGGCTCTACAAAAATCACTGGATATAGTAATCATACTTGTATTAGAAGAAATAGTGGATGGACAAGCAGGATCTATAGATGTACCAACCAAATCTTAGGTCAAAGTCAGGGCTGAAGAAGAAATTACTTGTGTCCCCTCGACCTGTGTACCAGAGTCTGGAGAATCTCTATGCTCCCCTATCTCCATGTATACACAAATACTTGCATCATCTATATGTGCCTCATTAGGCTTTGTAGAAACTGTCAGCCCTTTAAACTCGGCCCATGCTACTACTTCTCGCTGTCTATATCTCCTAGAAGTACCTATAATGCCAGACCCTTTTTGGTCCTAATCTACAGTAGTAGTCCTAGATATTCTCTTATCAATACTTGGCAACTCATTCACACCTATATCATTGCATAGCTTCTAGATCATAAAAGGAAAATTGAGGGATACCAAAAGTTGAAGAAAAACTCAAAATTTGAAAAGTTTAAATTTTTCCTCAATTTTCACACCCCTGTAACCTATTTGAAATGCCAACAAGTCCAATGTATACACACTAGTTAAGAATAATGAATTTCAAAGCAAACAAACATGTTTAACTCATGGTATTACTTTTATTCATTCAAGTTCAACTTCTGAATAGGGACTAAACTTAGAATTTTACTCCAAAACAAGGCCCTACACAAAGATTTTAGCCTATTAGGCTCTCTTATACAAGCATGTAAATATTTATATATTTTGTAATTAAATACACATATCAACTTATGTAAATAATATATAATCTAATATATAACCATTAGGGGCCAAGAAAGTTAACTCTTATATGAAAACCCAGAAGAGAATAATGAAGAACTCAACCAAAACTAAGATTATAACTTGTTTATAGCATGTTGGGACAAGTTGATATCTCAAACAAGTATCAAATTAACCTTTTCTTAAGTGTGGAGTTGGTTGGTGTTTTAAGTGGGAAGTTTGAATTCAAAGTGAAAAGTAAAGTATTGAGGATTAGAATGAGTTAGAATGAGGGTAAGAATTTTTTTATATAGGTGGGGCCTATTTTTGGTCATATTTAAATATTAGTGGTCTTGAAATTTCTTATAAAAAATAGGCCCAAAACTAATCCTACCCATGACACGTACCTGGGCCCTGTAGTCGTGGTAGGTCTTGGTCACAGGTAGTACCTGTGACCCATAGATGTTGGGAGTAGGTACCGAGCCAAAAGTTTTGGCCCATTTTTCTACAACCCAGACTTGGCGAGTTGATATTTTTTCAAATACTTATGGTCTTGCAACCTATGTTTTAGGTCCCAAAAGTAAAATTAGGTTCCAAAGTCCATAACTTACCATTTTTCATCCTCAAAATTTTAACTTTTTTAGTTGTTACTCAACATACCGTGTGAGACTTATGACCATGATGGGATGATCACATAGTTCCCTTACCTAGTAATTGATGAATGTAGAATTTTTTACTGCATTCTTGGTAAGATTCAAAAGTTAAAAGCCTACAAAAACAAAATCAACAAAAAAATATGAACATTAAAATATAGTAAGTTGCCTCCCACACAATGCTTGATTTAACATCTCAGCACGACATTACTGTATTGGTTACTCAGACTTCATTAACAATCCCATGGATTACCTACCATGCAGTGCTTGATTTCATATCACAGCACGACGTGGGTATCTTGACTACTTAGAATTTATTAAAATACACATAGGAATATCCTCTATGATTATCAATACAGTCAATCACCAACACTGCTCTCATGTCAATTGGCAACTTTATTGTCTTTTGAATATTGAATGTTGCCTTCTCACTATTGACTTGAAATTTCAGCTTACCCTTTTCTATGTCAACCATAGCTCTCTCTACCTGTGGCCATGAATGTTCTTCCCTAAATAATGGGCATCTTGGTGTCAACCTCACAGTCAAAGATGACAAAATCAACTAGAAATAAAAACTTATCAACCTTCACGATCACATCAAATGAGATTCTAATAGGTTTTTTTCACTGTGCGGTCAGTCATCAATAGTCGTATCAAGTCAGTTTTGGTATGTTCAATCATAGTTTCTTGAGTATGGCCAATGACATTAGATTAATGTTGTCCCCTAAATCACATAAGTCTTGGGAAAATATGGATGTCCCAAATGTCCATGGTATAGTGAATTCTCTAGGGTCACCCTTTATCTGCGCCAATAACCTTGTCATGACTGCACTGCAGTGGTGCACACTATCAACATCCTCAATAGTCAAGTCTTTCATCCTTGTGACTAACTTTTCATGAACTTGGAGTATCAAGTCATCTTCTCTAATGCCTCATAAAGTGGTATGTTTAAGCTCAGTTGTTTCAGCATCTGAATAACCCTTTAAACTTACCATCCTATTCTTCCCTCAGACATTGAGGAAAATGTAGAGGTTGTTTCAGAATTTGTTTGACTTCTGGCTCAATGATCAGACCCTTACCTTTATCTTTAGCAACTGTACCTGTATTAAACATTACCTTCTCAGACTCAGTAATAGGCTTCTTATCAACAACAATTTTTATAGTAGGCCTTGTGAGATCCATAGTAGTGATACATCTTCTTGTGGTAATAATAAGAATATGAACATCATTTCCCAAATTTTAAATTGTATTTCTCAGAAAGGTACCTAGCTATCTCTAGTATAGAGTGACTAACATCTGGCCAAACTAGTGCTCCAACTGATTGATAGTAGTAGCATATTACTCGACCTTTTGGGAAAACTCTAAAATATTAGCTTTAATCTCCCTAATGTTGGTTTCCTAATTTTCTTAACCCTTCACAAACTTAGCCAGCATCTCCTCCATTCTAGATTCTGTATCGCATCTATTGGTGGAATGTATCTATCTCCCTTCTCTATGTAGTTCTACTTCTTCCTCCAATCACCATCTCTCTCTCAACTACAGTCTTTGTTTCTATGATAATAGTTTTGACCTTGGTTCCCTTGAACATGGCCTCAATAACCCGCCATCAGATCATAGTTTCCCTTGTCCCCTATGTTGCTACTGCATTCACTTTCTCAGAACTGGCCACTGCAAACTGCTTTTCTAGAACCTCTAAATCAGTTCTTAGTAACGGAATATCTTATACTACTGTATTATCAGCTTCTTTCTAATTACAGGAGGCACCGCGTCCTGAGTTTTCCACCCTTTGTTAGTGAGTGAGATCCAATCTAACATCTCTGAAGTAACCTCCATCATAATCATGTAAATGCTCCTCCAAATATAGTGCTTGCCATGGATCTGGACCTGAAATATCTATAATAAGGTCGTCCCTATCAATTGATGATTAGACACTATGCTTAGCTTCTTCTTAAACCTAAACCAAGCCTCATTCATAGATTTTAACTGCAGCTATCTGAAATTATAGATATCATCCTTAAGCTGCAATATCCTTGATGGAGGAAAGAACCTATTCAAGATTTGCCTTTGTAATTTATTCCAAGTTGTGATACATCATATTGATAATTCCCCCAACTATAATAATGTTTCTCCTATAAGTGAGAAAGGTAAAAGCCTCAGTATAAGTACTTCCTAATCTATCCCTAGAATATTATACAAGGTACAGATCCAAAGAAAATTTTGAAGGTGCAAGTTTGCATCATCGGTAGACAATCCCACAAACACATCCTTCAAATTCAGAAGTTAGATCATGGCACTCGTGATGTCAAATTTGGTGCCTGGGGAAAAAAAGGAGGTACTATGGATCCAAACTCATTCACATCAACATATCCCATATCTTTTTCATCATCTGCATATGGTTGCATGTACTAACATGCTGGGATTGCTTGAACACTGGTACCCCTAGCTCTATTTTAATTTCCACTGAGTGTTGCTCGGTGCTCTGCTGCTTGTCTCTAATCTATAATATTTGCTTCCCTAGCTAATCTCTGATATTCTTTTGTTTCCCTCTTCTCGGCTTCAACATGAGCTAACAACTCACCAGTCAATAATATCTTCTACACCTTCAGGTGGAGGTACAACATCACAAACCCCTTCAAGATTATTAGATCTTTTCAGCTCAGACATTCTACCAAATTTTTTTAGGATCCTCTCATAATTCACATTGACTAGGAGTAAGTGATTGCCTCTAGTCTGTGTGCTAGGCATACACCGGCATATGCCAAACTAAGAAGAAAAAGAAAAACTAAAAACCCAACAACTGCAGCAATCATAGCCCATATATCAACACCATTTTCCCCGGCAACAACGCTAATTTCTTGATGATGATGTAAGACCCCGAAAAATTCTAAGCTTAACTGAGTCTCTTAGAGCGTGAAAAGGATCCTAGACTTAGAAATTGATCCTAGACTTAGAAATTTTAGCTAAGTGTTAGGACTTAGTATTTTCTAAAGCCGTCAAACTTTGTAGAATTTATGTATGACCTTCCGAACCATAGGGATCTAGTTTTTAAGTTGATTCATGATTAGGGAAGTCAATAGTATATCTCGGGTGATTTTTTGAATTTTTGGACAAGCATAAGGGCGTATTTGGAATTCAAAAATAGTGTCTCGAGGCGATAAGCCCACGGTGCCCTGCCCAGAGTGGTTCTCCAGAGAACATGGTGCCTTACATAGAGCGGCGCTCCAGATCCTACGTTACCCTGGATAGTCCGACCTATGTATTTTTTTTGCAGTTATATTCCTCATTTTTAAGGGAAAATGGGTTATTTTCCCTTCACCCATTATTTTCTCATCTTTTACACAAAATACTCTCAAGAACAAACCATAGATTAATCAAGTTAAAGAATCAAGCCTTAAGAACTCACCCCAATCTCCATGAAATTAACAAGCAAGGTATGTTAAGTGTTCATCCAAGGGTTTTGTTCAATCCTTTGTGTTCAAGAACCCTTTTAAAATCTTAAGTTAATAGTTTCATGAATTACATGTACCAATTGGGTTGTTTTTATGTTCATGTTGTTGTATGGATTTTCAATCCAAGATTTAACTATAGTTTTCATGAATATAAGATACCATGTATGTAACTGTTGTAAGCCCAATGTTGAAATCCTTGAATTATGAATTGATGGTTATAGTCATGATGCATCAACATATTTTTCATGCTCAAGTCAAAGATTATGCCTCCTAGGTGTTTGATAAAATGCCTAAGTGAATAAATTCTTCATTGTGATCCATTAGTGATCTTAATGATGAATTCATGCTAGAACTACATGTTTAAAAATTACTTCCATGTCAAATGTATGCCTTGTAAGTGTTTGATCGAATGTTCATGTGATTTGAATAAAGAGATCATGCTATGTTAGCATGTTTTTCCATTCATGTACAAGTCCAAACATTTGTCAAAAATGCCTTAGTGAATATATTGTCGAAATTTGATTATCGTTATACTTTCAAGAATTATCATCTCATTATTATTGATGCTATTGAGTCCTGGGGGTATTCAATACCTGACAATCTAGTTGTTTACCTAGAATTCTAATTGCTACAGAATAGCTTCAGTAATGTCATGCATAGTAGAATTCAATCAGTTAATAAAACTCAGTAAACTTAGTCAGTTAGTAGAACTCAGTGAACTCAATCTAGTTCAGTCAATCAACACGATTAGTGTTATTTAAGTCATGTCCAGTCTAATTTAGAAATTAGTTCAGGGTCTTTCAATTAGGAGTCGAATTCAGCACCGAGCGAACCCAGGGATGGGGGCATTCCTACCAGAGAGGGTTTGACCCTTAGTAGAAATATCTTCCTGCTAAATAAGGGTTGATATATCTCGTATGAGTTTTCCTTCCAGCGAGGGTTGACGAAAGACCTTCATACTAGAGAGGGTTAACTCACATCCATTGTTAGTATCCTTTGGCAAGGATCTAACACCCTTCCAACTAGGGTAATAGGTTGGAACCCAACTCAGTTTATAATTGTGGTATATCAGTTAGATGAACACTCTCATAAAATTAGTTTTTGACTCAGTATAGAACTCTATTCAGTTTTATAGAATAAGGACTGTCAGATACTATCACCCAGCTTTGCACAGAACTCAGTTTAGTTCTACAGGATTAGAACTATCAGACACAGTCACCAAATTATTAGTAATTCAGTTATTAGTAACCTCAGATATCAATTACTCAATTATTAGAACTTAATACTCAGCATCAGTGTGATCTCAGAAAACCCGTATACTTGTATACGTGTAGCACTGCATACTCAGTAGTAATAGAATATTCAGTTAGTCATGTACTCCTACTCAGTTATATTCTTATCACTAAGTCAGTTATTGTTCATGCATATGAACCCATGCATATAGCCTTACCTCATTTAGCATACCAGTATATTAAACGTACTTATGCATACCTTTCGTATGTGTTATGATATCTTATATCATAGGTACAAACGCATGGGCTCCTGAATGTACTTAGCAACCCAGATTATCAACAGCAAAGTTAGTGGCTAGTCCTCATAGTTTGAGAATAGAGTTGTTATTTTAGTATTTCAGTATTCATCTTATTTCAGTAATTGGAGTTAGTTGGGGGCTTATCCCATCAGCTCCATATTCAGAAAGTTAGAGGCTTTCAGGTTAGAGTATTTTAGACAGATATTTAATTTACAGTATTGATTTTTTAGTATTCAACATTTGATTTTAGTTTTTAACCTTATGGAAAATTTTTGCCTAATTTATGCATTATATAGTATTATTATTCAATGATTACAGTAGGTACCAGTCATAGGTTAACTTGTCGTCCTTTGGGATTTTGAGCACTTTGTGATGTCTGGGGTGGAGACTCGAGGCATTACAAACTTGGTATCAGGGCCTAAGGTTCAGCAGAGTCCTAGGAAGTCTGAAAGCCGCATCTAGCAGAGTCTTGTGCATAGGTGTATAGCGCACCATACTTATGGACAAGAGGCTATGAGGTATTTTAGGAAAAGTTTCCCTACTTTCAATATTCATATCGTGTGACTGAGCATGATCTTAAGTTAATATCTTATTATAATCCCTTTATTCCTTCCATTTACAAAATATTTCTCCCAAAAAGACTAATGGAAAAAGAACTAAAAACTAGCCAGCGCCTCCGGCCATTCAGGCAGATCCCCTATATGAGCATGTGTCTCACTCTGTACTCAGGACTGCTTTCACTGTCTTAGCTTACTTAATAGTAGCCCAGAATAATCTGCTAGCTATAATCATATCTAGGCTTATCACTTAAGCTCCAAAGAGTGACGAGAAGAGAGGTAGGAAAAGAGGGAGAAAGAATAAGAGGGCTAGAATGCCAAGGGCAAAAAGTAGCCGAACAAATCCCCTTTGCAAGAAATATGGTAGAAACCATCAAGGCATGTGTAGGGATAGTAGTGGTTTGTGTTTTGGATGTAGAAAACCAGGCCATGGAATCAGAGATAGTCCTCAGTCAGGTTCGCAAAGTCTGTATATCCGTCCCTCAGCTCATTCTGGTCACTCGAATCAGTAGGGTGCCACTTCTAGTGCCACTAGTGGAAACACCCTAACAGATTCTATGCACTTCAGTCTCGACAAGATTATAAAAGTTCTCCTGATGTGGTCACTAGTACGTTACAAGTTTATAATTTACATGTTTATGCTTTGCTAGATCCAGGAGCTTCTTTGTCCTTTGTAATTCCTTACATAGCTGTTGACTTTGGAGTTAGTCCCAAAATCTTAGCAGAACCCTTCTCAGTCTCTACTCCAGTGGGTAAATCCAACATAGTCCGATGGTTCTACATGAACTATTCGGTTATCGTATCTTAGAAAGCCACCTCAGCAGACTTAGTTGAATTAGGGATGACATATTTTGATGTCATTCTCAGCATGGATGGGATTCATTCATTCTATGCTTCAGTTGATTGTAGAAATAGAATTGTCTATTTTTAGTTTCCGAATGAACTTATCCTTGAGTGGAGGGGTAGTACTTCTGCACTTAGGGGTCAGTTTGTTTCCTACCTTAGGGCGAGGAAAACAATATCTAAGGGATGTGTTTATGATCTTGTTCAAGTTAAGTATTATAGTTTTGATACTCCCAGCCTTAAGTTAGTTTCAGTAGTAAGTGAATTCTCAGATGTGTTCCCTGATGATTTTCTTGGAGTCCCTTCTAAAAGGGAAATTGACTTTGGAATTGACCTTCTTCTAGATACTCAGTCTATCTCTATTTCGCCATACAAAATAGCCCCAATAAAACTCAAAGAATTAAAAGAAAAGTTAAAGGATCTCCTAAATAAGTGATTTATCAGGCCCAACGTATCCCCTTGGGGTTCATCAGTTCAATTCATGTGTAAGAAAGATGGTTCTCTTAGAATGTGTATAGACTACTGTCAGCTAACCAAATTCACAGTTAATAACAAGTATCCACTTCCCAGAATTGATGACTTATTAGACTAACTTCAGGGTGCCAGTTACTTTTATAAGATAGACCTCAGATCAGGCTATCATCAGCTCAGGGTCAGAGAATATGACATGCAAAAAATAGATTTTAAAACTAGGTATGGCCACTTCTATTTCTATTCATATCCTTTGGTCTCACTAATTGCCCAACATTTTTCATGGACTTAATGAATTACGTGTTTAAGCAGTACTTGGGCATGTTCGTTATAGCCTTCATCAATGATATTTTTATCTATTTTTGTAGTGAGAATGATCACTTAAATCATATTAGAATTGTACTTTAGACTCAATTATCATGATATCTATTCAGGTCTTACATGTTAGCTCTATGACGATAGCTCATATTTGTACACGTTAGCAAAAATCTTGTATGCTTATAGTCCCTAGTATAAAATCTCCAGTTCACTCAGTGTTATGAATCGTGTTCGATAAATATAAAAACTCCAGACTCAGGTCATGCATCTCATGACTCATGTACTCATGTCATGCTTTACAGTATACTCAGTTCCTATGACTTATGCTACACTCCTAACGATCGGCTAAATTCAGATTATGTAACATATATCCTCAGTTTATATATATTGATAAATCCATGATGTTGATATTCTATTCCTCAGGCCTCAGTTAAGTGTTGAGTTTTCTATAGTGTCCATTCAAGCTTTAGGACCTCATAATTAAACCTTTTAGTAAAACTCTCCTTATGGAATAATGTAGTGATGAGCACTTACATAGATGGGAGAGAGTAATTGTTTCATGTTAAGAAAAGTTTGTTGCATGATTTTTTTACATGAGGCTGTAGTTATGAATATAGGCTTGAATGTGATGTTGGTGTGTAATTCAATAAATGTATTTGGCGTAGTGAGTGGCTAGTAGGAGGTTGTATTCAGTTGTTGAAGGGAAATTAGAATTTTTCATGAGATAAGAAGTTGAGAAGATATAGAGTGTGAGTGTCTATTCAGATCCTCGATTTATGTCAGTCTCCATCACTAGTTATTAGAACTCATTATCAATTCAATATTTAGTTTAAAACTCAGTTCAGTCTTGAGTTTGGTTGACCATAGCATACAGTAATCAATTATTAGTATTTTAGAATCATTATGTACACTTGGTCCAGCATTCTCTGATAATATAGTTTGCACGTATTTGTGCTTAGTATCTCATGTTGCTTATTCAGTCTTTACCTCATACGCATAATACCTTATAGTTTTGGTCTAAACGAAGTATAGTTTAATCTCATATGACCAATATTCAGCTATTAGCCATTCGGTTAATAAGATAAGTTTGTATGTTTATGCATTTGCGCTCAGTACCCATGTTAATGTTTTCAGTAGTCTCAGGTGAAGCACCGTACTAAGGTGGAGTGTATAGTATAGCGGAGATAGTATTCGAGGAATATATATAAGCTAGAAAATTTAAAGTTGCAGTGCATAAGGCTTAGTCACTCTATCTTAGATGATGTTTCGTAGACCTTGTCTCATATTACAGAATTTCAGCTAGGGTGTGATTTTTTATTGGGATGTTTTATTCAGCCCACACCAAGATTCCCTTGCTCCCTAAAGTTAGTAGAAATTTATGGAAAAAGTGTCAAGAAATGCTCCAGTTTAGTATAAGTTTTCAGTATAAGTTAGTTCGTAAGGCTAGCAATTCAATTTAGCAGTTAAGCGGACAAGTTCGCGTAGTTTCCCATCTTTCTATCTAGTTGTACTATCCGAAGTCTCATGAATATAACTATTCCAAGATGGAGCAACCAGGTAGTTACGAGTTAAGCCCAGTTAATGTATCATGCCTCTATTTCAAATCTCAGCTATAAGCCATGAATTCAGGGGCTCAGTTAAGTTCATGATATTCAATTCATGTATCACATTTTAGGCTCAGTTATGTTCTCATGTTCCCATTCATGCATGTTCAGTAAATAATCTTGAGTTTGAGATCGGTGATTTTGTATTCTTGAAAATCTCTCCCATGAAGGGAGTGAAGAGGTTCGGCAAGAAGGGAAAAACTCAGTCCTTGATAAGTTGGTCCTTATAGAATTCTCAGTCGTTTTGGAGGATAGCTTTTGAGCTTGATTTCCTTTCAGACCTAGCTTTAGTACATCCAGTATTCCACGTCTTCTTACTAAAGAAATACATTAGAGACCCAACAGCCATAGTTCCCTTAGAGGGCATAGAAATTAAAAATAATTTCTCTTATGAAGAGATTCAAGTCAAAATCCTCGATTATCAAATTCGCAGACTGGGGAACAAAGAAGTTCCCTCAGTCAAAGTTTTTTGGCAGAATCAGTTCATTGAGGGAGCTACTTGGGAAGGAGAAATTGATATGTGGATCAAGTATCCTCACCTTTTCTCTATAAACTCAAACTCATCTTGAGGTAACAGTCTTCATTAGATTTACTCAGTTTTGTATTCTATTACATTTATAAAATTGGTATTCTTTATCGTTATATATTCAGTCATACATTCATGAATCAATTCTGTCATGTACTCAGGCATCATATATGTATGTTCAGTATGAAAACTCAGCTTATCATTTGCTTCAGTCATGTATTCCATGCATTAAACATGCATATTCAGTGTATAAGCTCAGTCTATCAGTATTCTCATCTTAGTCATTCTCATTCGAGGATAAATATTCATAAATGGGAGATATTATAAGACCCCACAAAATTCTAAGCTTAACTCAGACCCTTAGAGCGTAAAAAGGGTCCTAGACTTAGAAATTTCAGCTAAGTGTTAGGACTTAGTCTTTTCTAAGCCTTCAAACTTTGGCGAATTTATTTATGAACTTTCCAACCTTAGGGAACTAGTTTTTAAGTTGATTCATGATCGGGGAATTCAACAGTACATCCCGGGTAAGTTTTAGAATTTTCAAACAAACGTAAGAGCGTGTTTGGAATTCAGAAAAAGTTGCTCAAGGCGATAAGCCCATGGTGCCCTACCAAAAGTGATGCTCCAGAGCCCACCTCGCCTCATCTAGAGCGGTGCTCAAGATCTTGCAGTTCCTAGCTAGTTCGGCCCCTGTATTTTTATACAGTTATGTTCAGCATCTTTAAGAGAAAATGGGTCATTTTCCCTTCACCTAATAAGTCCATAACACGGGATTAAAGCCCCAAATATCAAAGTTACTCATCCTTTTCACAAAATCCCCTCAAGAACAAGCCTTAGCTTCATCAAGTTCAAGAAGCAAGCCTCAAGCACTCACCCCAATCTCCATAAAATTAACAAGCAAGGTATGTTAAGTGTTCATCCAAGGGTTTCCATTCACCCTTGGAGTTCCAGAACCCTTTTAAAATCTCAAGTGATTAGTTTCATGAATTACATGTACCAATTGGGTTGTTTTCATATTCATATTGTTGTATAGGTTTTCAATCCTAGATTTAATTATAGGTTTCATAAATATAAGATACATGTATGTAATTGTTGTAAGGACCATGTTGAAACCCTTGAATTGTGAATTGATGGTTAAAGTCATGATGCATCAACATGTTATTTATGCTCAAGTATAAGATTATGCCTCCTAGGTGTTTGACGAAATTCCTAAGTGAATAAATTGTGCATAGTGATCCATTGGTAATCTTAGTGATGAATTCGTAATAGAACTTCATGTTTAAAAATTACTTCAATGTCAAATCTATGCCTTGTAAGTGTTTGATGGACTGTCCATGTGATTGGAATAGTGAGATCATGATATGTTAGCATGCTTTTCCATTTATGTACAAGTACAAACATCCATAAGAACGCCTTAGTGAATGTATTTTGGATATTTGATTATCGTTATGCTTTTAAGAATTGTCATGTCTCATTATTATTGATGTTATCGATTTCTGGGGGTAATACCCAACAATCTAGTTGTTTACCTAGAATTCCAGTTGCTACAGAATAGCTTCAATAATGTCATGAATAGTATAATTTAATCAGTTAATAGAACTCAGTAAACTCACTCAGTTAGCAGAACTCAGTGAACACAGTCCCTTTCAGTCAGTCAACAAGATCAGTGTAAGTTCAGTAAAGCCCAGTACAATTTAGAAATCAATTCAGGGTCCATTCAATTGGGAGTAGAATTTAGCATCGAGCTAACCCAGGGATGGGGGCACTCCTACCAGAAAGGGTTTGACCCTTAGTAGCAATCCCTGTGTTGCAAAACTATGTAGCCAGCGTAGGTTGAGATATCTTCTGCCATATTAGGGTTGATATATCTTGTAAGAGTTTTCGTGTTAGTGAGGGTTGACAAAAGAGATTTTTTCCAAAAAGGGTAAACTCATAACCATTATTATTATCCCTTGGCAAGGTGCTAACACCCTTCCAACTGAGGTCACAGGTTGGACCCCAACCTATTTTATAATCGGAGTATGTCGGTTAGATAAACACTCCCACAGTTTCAGTTGTAGACTCTTACCCAGCTCAGCACAGAACTCAGTTCAGTTTTATAAGATCAAGACTGTCAGAAATAGTTACCCAATTATCAGTAATTCAGTTATTAGTAATATCAAATTTAAGTTACTCAATTAGCAGAACTCAGTACTCAGCTTCAGTGTGATCTCAGAAAAATCGTATACTTGTATATGTGTAGCATTGCATACTCAGTAGTTACAACATGTTTAGTTAGTCATGTACTCCTACTCAGTTATATTCTTATCACTCGGTCAGTTGTTGTTCATGCATATGAACCAATTCATATAGTCTTACCTTACTTAGCGTACGATTATATTAAAAATACTGACGCATACCTTTCTTTTATACTATGATGTCTTATATTATAGTTTATATGCACAGGTTCCTGACCGTACTTAGTATCCCAGATTATTAGCAGCAGAGTTAGTGGTGAGTCCTTATAGTTTAAGAATCGAGTTGTTATTTTAGTATTTCAATATTTAGCTTATTTTAGTAATCGGAGTTAGTTGGGGGCCTATCCCATCAGCTCCATATTTGGAGAGTTAGAGGCTTTCAAGCTAGAGTATTTCAGACAGATATTAAGTTTACAGTATTGATTTTTCAGTATTCAGCATTTGATTTCTGTTTTGAACCTTATGGAAATTTTTTGCCTAAGTTCTGCATTATATAGTATAATTATTCAGTGACTATAGCAGGTATCAGTCATGGGTTAGCTTGTGGTCCTTTGGGATAATGAGCACCATGTGACGTCCGAGGTGTAGACTGAGAGCATTACAAATAGCTAAGCAATATCTGCTTTTAGATAGTGATACAATTGATGTCAAGATATAGTAACCCAACTCAGGTTGGGGTTGAATCCCAAGCGAGCACGTGGCTTGTCAGATCTTAGTGGTTTAAGTCTATAGGTAAAATAGGAAAAGTAAATTGGGGGATTTGTTTGTAATAATCTAGAGCAAAGAATAGTATTAACTTGGTATAAAATCAATCGTATGTGAATAGTAGGATTGTGTTCCCCCTGGCTTCTCAACTTTGTAGGCTTATCATGTGTTGTTGAACCAACTGAATACCTTGCATGCAAAATCGATAAGTTATGTACCGTCTACACTCCTTTGGATGAGTAGAGGGGTTTCACCATTTACCTTTTGAGTACCAAGATGTCGCATTACTAACCCTTATCTTGATCCTAATTAACTATTACCTTTTGATCCTTAAGTTATTAGATGAAAGCTAACGGTTATTCACTATATTCCATTATGTATCAATAGATCGATAATTAACTCCCAAATTACTATTGTCTTTATCTTTTTCTAGTCACTACTCATCTTTTCGATTATGTAGCAATATCTAGGTAGGATCCTAATGTGTGCACCCATTAAGAAATAAATCATAACGAAGATAAAGCAATGCATTCCATGGGTATTGGTTCAGCTCAACAATTGCACTCCCCTACTTCATTAATTCACTAGGGTTTCCAAAAACCTAGATAAGGGTTCTATCTGCTCAATATTGTGAAGAAATTGATAACATTCATTTGTGAAGGCAAATATGAAATCACAATAATAAGATGAATGAAAACCCACAACCATAAATTGAATAATCAATCAAGGTCAATACAAGGAAATCCCAAGATCAAAAATTGGTATTAAAATAAAAAATTATTTTTGAGTGTTAAAAGTGCATAACCTATACTAAAAAGTACATATGGGGTATTTATAGTACACTACAAAACCCTAAAAACTATGCTCGAATGAAATAGAAGAAAATAGGGCATGTGGCTACTTGTGGTCTAGCAAAACACAGGTGCTACTTGTGGCCCAGGCATAGGTCATAGGTACTACCTGCAACCTAGGCACTGGGCATAGGTATCAGGCGCAGGTATCTGAAGCAAAAATCCTGCAATGTTCAACTCTTGAGATTTTAACTTTCTGGCACCTACTTTGTGTACATGCGGTCCATAGGTCCTACTTGTGGCCACATGTTGACTTGGTAGTTTCCTGGAGTTTGTTTTTAAACTATTATTTGACTCTCAAACAATAATTAATCATGATCAAGCAAGAAAATATCCCACAAATTCATAATCTCTCAAAAAGTGGAAAAAAATAATTTTCACCATTCACGAACTCATCATCCAAAACATAATTTTTATGAAACATACCCAAAACAGATTAAATCTTACAAAAATGCCTCAGAAACTTGCAGATTCTCCTTGCTTAAGAGTCAAAAGTTTTATATTTATTTAGCACATTAGGTCCTATCTTGGAACCGCTGAGGCTTAGAAGGTGTATACAAAAGGTCATTTGATAGCTTTCAATCATTCATCCTTATCCCACCATCATTGCATTGCACTGGATTACATTATTTATACTCCGCTACGTATTTGTTGTTATGTATATATATATATATATATATATATATATATATATCATATGCGGTATCTTCATTAGACTTTACATTATAGACTTATTAGTAGAGACGGTGTGAGCTACCATTTGATAACTTTTCTGTTTGCACTGGAACATGCTCATAGTATCTCTTACTTATTTAGTTTTCTATTTTTCTTAGTCGGACTATGATACCTACAGAGAACAAGTGGATCATAGTCAGTCTTACTTTTATGCTCTTTTGGTGTAGATATAGTACGACTAGTGATGATAGATCTTATGCATTTGGATATGGATATTCGAGGTACTAGTGAACTCTAGATTTTGGGGCATTTTATTAATTTCTCTTAGAGATTTATATATTTTAGTTTTTTGGAGTTGTACTAAATGATCTTTACACATATGAAACCAGTATCCTCTAGATTATGTATTTTCGATCAGATACTTCTGTTATTTACATATTATGGTCTAACATTATTTTAGAAGCCTTGAATCTACTTGGTTTCATCATTTATCAATTTTTTTTTTCCTTTTGGATTTTGGATTACTGACCAAGGATGGGTTAAGGTAGGTGTCATTATGACCTCTCTTTCTAGATCGTGACGTCCTTTTTTTAGAATTTTACAAATACCGCACTTTGCATTGTCTTTCAATCTTTCAAACTCTTCTACTTTTTGAGATTTCTTTCACTTTCTTAGAATTCTTCCTTCGAATCTTTACAACTTTAAAATAGTTAAATCTTTATATATTTAAATTTTACAAGATTCAATATCTTCAATACTTCTCTATATTTTTTTCTTCATCAATCATTCTCCATGTAATCATACTTAAAGATTAAAAGATTTTCTTTAGACCCTATCTCCATTTATAGCCCAAAGAAAACAAAGGTATTGAGATTGCAGTCCAGGAATTTACTATGAACAAATAGTTCCTAAGGCTTTTTTTAAAATAAATATTAAATCTATCCATTTTGTCCATTTATTAAAAATTAAATGAATATGTACAATAGTTTAGTCCGAAAAAGGTGCCCAAACCAAAAAATCCAAATTACGAAAGACAAATCTACTCTACAAAATCTTTAAGGAATCTAATGAGTTTTAACTAAGCTCCCATGTCCTGGTATACCTTTTTTCTAAAAAATTAACAAACATAATGACTTGTTGCAGCTCGTCTATTGCAGACCTAGTGTAATAGTTTTTGAGTCTAAGATTTTCCTATAATTAAACTTACGGCTCAACCTATGACCTAAGTGACAAGTCGTAGTAACATTTTATCAGTCGTATGGTACCACTTGTAGTCCAACCAGTAAAATTGTATAATAATTCTTCCTTGATCATGATTGGGGCCCCATGGTCATATGCAATGGTCACGAGTCATAGGGGTAAATCATGACCAAATCAGTGATGTGTTTCCAAGAGTCTGCCCAGAGTACGACTTGGTACCATGAGTCATTATGATAGAGTATGAGTTGTATGGTATGACTCATGGTGTCACCAGTGTGTATACCCCAAGCAACTACCCAGACTATGAGTCATGGTGACAAATAATGACCAATGACTACGAGTCATCATGTGATTCGTAACGACTGGGAGTCATTTTCCTTTATGTTTTTCACTAAGGGTAAATTGTTCTTTCCCTTTCTTTACTCTATTCCCATGACTTAAAATCTTCTCTTATCCCTATTTCCACCCAATTAACATAATCATAAACAAATTTGCTCCCTTAAATTCCCTAATCAAAAGCAAGGCTAGGGTTTCTAGGGATTGGTCATCTAGTTCTCAAAGAGTGTCTCTTCCCCAAATTCTTGGTATTTTTAGGCATGTATATCTTGCCTAAACTTGTATTTTTATCATGGCATACAATGGTTTGATATTTATATGGTTTTAAAGTTTGGTTTGGGAACCTGGGTTGAGGGTTGGATGGTTATTGTTTAAATGGTATTTCCATGTTTTTAATGCATTTATTTATGCTTTATTGATAGATTTGGAACTCATTGGGTGCATGCATATGTTTGGATAATGGTAATAGGTATCGTGGATTCCCCCAAATGTATTTGGTTATTGAAATTGGTAATAATTAACCCACTTTTTATGAAATTAGCTTGTGAACATGGCTATATGCATAATTTATTAAATTTTGAAACTATTGGATTGCCTAAAAGGTTAATGGAATTTAAATTGTATTGAAAGTCCTCAATGGCCATGACTTGGTTTTTATTTGGAGCTTTGGGGTCATAGATTCACCCAAGTTGGTGGATAATTGCAATGGCATGATTTTATAAGCTTGCAAGCATATTGGTATAACGATACCAATGGTGATTGCTTAATACATGGTTATTGGTTAATGGATGCACTATGTTAATGTTTTAATAGGGCTTAATAGGGGTTGTTTAGCTTGTCATTGAAGGTGGAGGTCATAACGGGATGGATATTAGAAACCACATTTGCTGGAGTGGGGGTCTTTGTGATTGTGTACATAGTTCACACCTAATATATATATATACCTTGGATTAAAATGGGGTCAAGGATTCCCTGGATTTTTCTTATAATTATTTGTTCATGCAGATAACATGCATTGGGGCCCTTCTGGGGGGAATCCATACCCATATAGCCCGTGGGTGTTTTTCGGACGGTTAGAGATACACAGTCTAGGTTAATGGTTCAAATCTCATATTAAACCTTGTTCCTTATCACAAAATTTTACATATATATATATATACATACATATATATACATATACATATATATGTGTATATATATATATTTTTATATGTATGTATATGTATATATCTATGTATGTGAACATGTACATTAAGTTTAGACTTAATTTTGAAGTAGTACTATTTTATCTCTATCCCGAGTTACATGCTAGCACTCACCCCCGCTAACCATCCAAGAATGCTACATTATTTAATAATGTAGGGTTCGAGCACCTCTTTTACCCTATACAACGTTAGGTGGGTTTTGGTTTGTCGGTTGGTCTGCATTAAAGTTGTAAGCCTTGATGAGTGGTGAATTTACAATTCATTTGCACTCAACATTTGTGCACACTTCCATGTTTTGAATAAATAAGTGGGACATAATAGAGATTAAGCTCACTAATATCCACACTTTGTAGGAACATAGGATGAAAATGAAAATGTATGGATATGAACTGAAAAAGTACAAAAGAATGAAAGAAGTAAAGTTTAAAGACCTGGAGAAGAAATAGCCTTAGTTGTTGTGGTCAATCATAAAGGTCAAACATACTACTATTGTGTGACTCTTACTGCGATTGCGGTCGCTACAAACACGTACAAGCTCCCCCGATCGCAGTCTAGCAAAAAGCGCAGCCCAAGGGCAGAAACATAAATGCACACAGCAGATCCCAAATGTCCTCATATAGACTCAAACCCTATTATTGGAATTTTGTCTACTCCTTAGTTTTAATTTTTTGAGGATATTTATTGTATTAATTTTTGGTGAAGAATACATCAGAGAGTTTCCATGTGAAGGTTTAGTTAACTCCCATTGAAGATTTGTTGAAGTTTAGATTTTGAAGTAACATTCACTTAGTCTTTCATAAATCTAATCAATCGATATTATTGGCTATATCATGCTTATTACTCTTATGAGTAGCTAGTTCTTCCTCTTGGGATCATGTTACAATAGGGTGCATTTATGTGTGGTCTGTGATTCATTTGTGTATATGCTAATGTGTTGGTATTGGGTTCTATTTCCTTAGAAAATTAATTGGGATTTATGGGTGAAAGCTCTAAATACCCAAAATGGGTTTGTGAGTGAAAACCCAAAGCTCTTGAAAGCCTAAACCATCCTTAAAAGAGGAGTTTGGATAAACTTTAGGAAGCTGCATCATCCTTGAAACAGATATGTAGGAAACAAAGCACCAGTAGACTATTATTTGGTTTAGTTTTCTAATTTTCACTATCTTAGACATAGGGGTGATAATGAGGTTGGCTTGGGTACTATCCTAGAAATAGGGGTGCCTAATTGAGGTATTGGGTGTCTTTAATTGACACACTCATTAGGTAATTCAAAGAATCAATGAGTGACATCTTTGAGGTTTTGTTAAAGAACTATCCTCAATGACTTTAAACCTAGCCTAACACATCATCAACGATTAGAATTTCTACTGAATCATCATGTTATAATGCACAAATTTCCCCTACGAAAGCATAGTCCCAAGATATATTTTAATTGATTCTACTCTAATTATTCATAGCCCTAAATTAGTCCTTTAAAAGTCCATCTTTACATACTAGTATTGAAACTTGCTCAACCCCCTTATTTTTACATATTTGTATCTTATGTTTGAATTTAGTAAGTACTTACATTTCGAACTTACCCATTCACCACTCATATTGTTCCTCTTGGATTCAACCCTGAATCTTGTTGGGTTATTATATTAGAAACAACCTCCTTACACTAAATTTAACGTGTAAGTTGAGCATTATAAAAAATGGCACCATTACTGGGGTATAATTTGGCATGTTGAGTTTGTTTGGAATTTTAGTCTACTTACTTGGATTAAAACTTGCAAATATTTGTTTGTGATGTTGTTTTGTTTCTTGAGTTATGTAGATCTTTATTTTTTATTATTTTTTACTATGGCATATTGGAATGAGTATGAGTTTAGTGGTTGGAGATCTTATCTATATAATCTATGTCCATAACATAATTGACACCACTTTTGGCAATATTGTAGGTATAATCCCCAAAAAGAGATGTGTGTACCATCTCGATCCTATTGGCAGTATAACTGTTCTTTATGTGGTGGTGGAGATGGACATTTGGAGTGACTCTAAAAAATGTCTATACCCTCGTCATACTAACCCAAATGCTAATTCTTCTTATGATTTCACTAGGTCTCATGATGAGAAAAAGGAAGAACAATATGCCGAAGACAATGGATTGAAGCAATGCTTCAACTTATCTTAGATTAGATAGAAACAATGGGGGATAACATACAACTCATGCATCAATGCATGGGGGCATATAAAGAGGTAATCACAAAGATAGAAGAAGTGGATGTGCGACCAATCCTTTAAATACCATGAGTGGACCCACTCTTCAAAATGAGCTCAATATTGAAGAGTCCTTGGTGATTTTCAAACCAAACAAACAAACTATGAGAGATGATGCCAAGATTGAGGAAATAGTGCTAGAGTCGAAGGAATAAGTCAAGCAAACCTCTCATAAGGACTCTAGACCATCTCTATATGAGAATGATCAGATGAATGCAATTATGGAATTAAGGGAAAGACCCTATTCTAACAATTTTTCAACATTATGCTTGGTGGATTTAATGAAAGTCAATCCACCCAAGCAAATGATGGATTTTGGGGAGAAGGACCTCCATCCCTATATTATGGAGTTCGACATTCCAAATGAGCCCATGTGAACCCCACACTTAAAGAACAAAGATCTCAACTTTTGATGTTCAACTAATGGCATATCAGTGTTTCAACCACTACTCAAAGAGCCAAATTGGAAATATGATGTGAAATTGGGTAAAAGGTTCAAATCCTCAAAATTTTGGGATAGAAACTGCATCACTATGTCACTCTGTCTATCATATTTCATATTAGAAGATTTGAATCTTCTATCCTCTGTCGCTCAAATCATATAGAGCAAAAGTTGGGACGGAGATTCAAATATTCTATGTGGAAACAGTAGTGATAGTTGAAGTGGTGTCTTGCCACCAAAGATGGGAAATATCCCATTGCTCCACGAAAGTGGCACGTATCCTTTTATTTATGCACGCTAGAGTAGATTTTATTTTTGTATGCATAATCCATGAAATTATGGTAACATAAGGAATGATGACTAAAATTGAGAAAAGGGAAAATAGGAATTATTGCATTATGGGATAAGAAGAGTAATATAGAGGACCAAATAATTGACCACAGTTATCATGATCACAACCTATGTCACCGTGATTGTGTCAGTTGGGAGTCTTCGATTGTGGAGCTCTGACCACAATCCCGGTCAAATCATTTTAAAGACCATTCGATTGCCCAGTCCTCCATACACTTCTCTTCTTATTTTTCTCCCAATATTGCACTCAAATGTCAAAAATTCTTACATACTCGAGATGATCATTGGATCCCCATGAATCCTACGCTAAGTTATGTCTCCTAACTCCCTCGAATTGAATATTTTAGTAGCCTAAAACTTGATAGAATTAATATGAACACCATGTGTTTAATTTAATGCCCCAATGAATTTTATGTTGAATTCTTTATGTTTTAAGGGTATAATCTAGCGTTCAGGGTTTAAGTTTCATGAGCATAATGATATATTGTTTGGTTAGATCTTATCTTGGGGTTAAAATCTGGTATTTTAGTGGTGTTGAAGACACTATCAAAAATGGTCTCAGTTACCATAATTGTGGTCATCAGGACTGCGATCGCAGTCAAGGGTCCAATCACCATAACAGAGACTAGTTTTTTACTTAGACCTAAAATTTTTCATGATCATTTATCACCCTAAAACTCACTATGACATTTCCATATGGGTCTATCTGATTAATCTAGCATGGTGTTGGTGTGTGAATGCTAATGATGGTCTCAATTGTGTTGCTTATAGGTACTCAGCCGCATAAAATGGGAAACTTCAACAACATTTATTTCATAGATCCAGAATAACACAACATTTAATATAGTGACCTCCCAAGGACCAAACTACACTCAGAAAAGGGTATATGCTTAGACAAAGTAGAGGATAAAATCCCAGGATTCAATGCCAGATTTACTGCTATCGGGTGGATATACTTTGGCCAGGACCCCTTCTATGCTAATAATAAATGGGTGGATGAGTTCTATGCTAACCTTAGTTTAGTCTCTGTCATAAACCTACTGATAATTTGAGGAAAGAAAGTGCATTTTGGAGCAGAGTAGATCAATGAAATATATGGGCTCCCAGATGTAGACATGACTCAATTCTAGGTAAAAAGGTGTGAGCTTGGGACCTCGATAGCAAACATATTATGCCTTGGTAGAGAAGTTCCTTGGGCTATCATGAAAAGGGGCATCTCTATAAATAACTTTATAGTAGAGTATCGTCTTTGGTTGACTATTATTTGCAGTAGGGTATCGTCGTGCACACACATGAATGCCGTCATAGACTTATGAGCTAAGATGGTGAATTGTATACTATCTGGCATTACTCTGGATGTAGGACTAATTATGATTTCAGAGTGGAGGCACTTCAAGAATTAGGGGGTACACTTCTTATTTTTCCTTCACTTATTACTTAGATATGTAGGAGGGAAGAAGAGGAGGAGTATTCTATAGATACCTGGGTGCACCCATTCCCCCACATATTTTCATTAAATATTTAGGGTGAGGGTGCTCTCGGCCAGAGAAAAAAATTTGACTTAGGCAAGTCGACAACTGAGGAGTCATAGTCATGCAGACCATCCATTGCAGGGACCCTGGAGGACATTAGTGTGGACAACAGAGTCATGAAGGAGATGGTATTAGGATTTACTTAAGGGCCGAGAGTGCCCTCCACTAGGCACCATTCTTATGTGTCCCACTTCAACTATTAAAACTATCAAGAGGAGCAGAAGAAGAAGAAGAAAGCCATAATTACTAGGATTGAGAGGGTATACTCAGCACTGGTAGAGTATCACAAGGAGGTTCAGGCCTCCCACGAGAAGATAAAAAAGGGAGAAGAAGAGAGATAAGTTCATCAGAAAAATGTAGAAAGGGGTCAAAAACCTATGGAAGGTCCTAAAACCTAATGACAAGCTAACTTCTCCTAGAGTCGATAATGATGATGAGGCACCTATTTTTGGTGATAATGACGCTGATTTTGTAGGAGATAGTAGCTCATGATGTAGTCACAGGGAGCATCTTTTTCCCCCTTTCTATTGATTACATGATTATGAAGTGAGATCACTACAAGCTATGGGTTGGGGTTTGTTTTCCCCGTGTTTACATTTTATATTTTTTGGTTTGAGACATTCTTGGATCTTTTATGTTTTTAGTTTTTGATTATATATGTTGACTTTAATATTTTTTTATTTTCTTTTGGATTGTGATTTTTGGGCACTCTAATGGTGATCATGTTTCATGGATTAGTTATTTTGTTTGTTTTTAGATCTTTTTTTACTTTATTTTTATTTTTATTATGGTGTTAGTGGACAAGCTTTTCCATATGATAGATTGGGTTTTGACATTCTTAACGGAAAAGCATCGTACTAAGGTTTTTGAGCTATGGATACAAGGGAAGTTCGAGTACCTGTGGCATCGAGATCATAACTTGAAGGGAAGTCTGAGTACTTATGTCATTGTAGATTTTAGATTGCACGCATGCCATTGGCGAAGTCTTAGTATCCATATGTTTGTTTTGCCTATATTGAGTCAAAATGTGAGACAAAGGCTTGGGTTGTTGCTATAGTTAGCAAATTATGCATGGTGCAAATGCAAAGCAAACACCCCCCCCTGTTCAAAATTTTTCAAAAAAAAAATAAGGGTAACCTTGTAACAAAGCTTTTTATCTTTTTGTGACTCCAAAATTTTGGGCTTGTAAACATTAATAGATAATATATTTTTGTCTCTAGGGGAATGGTTAATTGATCCCTTTTTGCAAATTTGCATGCCTTGTAAGGTGAGTTTATTTGTATCATTCTCATGCGTACTTGTGTCATCCAGAAATTACCCCATTAGTCTCTTAAAGCTAAATTTCATTGTATCTGGTCGGTGAGATGATCTTAGGCCCTCTTTGTGATATTGGAAGCCCATTTAGCCTAAAAAGCTTGCCCATGCATAGGTATTATCAATAGTCACCCACTTTGAGCCTTTGAACCATTCTTTGTCAAACACATTACAAGTCATAAGACATTTAAATTTTATCCCTCTATTGAACCATACCCTCCTTGAACTTAAAAATGCAACTAGAGGCTAAAAGCCTAGTTAGGGGATAGTAAAGATTGAAGGAAGTAACTGTGGCCCACAAAGTTGATAGAGAGTGCCTACATGCTTAAGCATTGAAACAAATGAATAAAATAAGAAAGGACCCAACAAATGATAGGATTTCATGAAATTCGCAAGAAAAGGAAATGGAAAAAATGGGTGAAACAAGGAAATAAAAGTAGGCCCATTTCTAAAAGAAAAGAAGTGGCTTATAGTGAAAGGTAGATTAAATAAGTGTGATGTGGATGTTCATGGAGGTTATAATCAATGATTGTTCCTAAATGATATACTACCCTATCCCGAACCTACATTACAATCTTAAAAAGTCTATTGAGATCTCCAACTACTTAAATTCATTGTAGCAGCAATTGAAAATATGGGCAAGCCTATGGTATGACACTTGATGGAATCGAGAGTTCTTATGTGGGAGAGTTTTACACTTAATTTTCTTGTTGCATAGTTGGTATCTTTATGTGTGAAATTTTACTTATTGTGAGGAGGCATGTGAACAAGTTGAGGTTGGTAATTTTATCATCTTCTGAGAAAAGAGGTAGAAAAGAGTATAGTGTGTTTGAGACAAAAAAGTGAGTAACTCTTAGAGTATTGATGATTGTTACTTTGTTCCTCTTTGGAGTCTTTTGCATCCTCTCTTATTGTGTTTTATGTTTAGGGGTGATGGGAGAATAGCTTTGCCCATGTTTGAAGAGTTACTTAAGTTAGTAACTAAGTTTGATTTCATTGTAATCATTGGGTCATCTATTTTGGGCATAAATATGCATTTTCTCATAGTAAGAGGTAGTGTTGCTTGAGGACAAGCAAAAATTTAAGTTGAGGGCATTGATGAGTGGTGAATGCACCATTCATTTGCATACAACATTCGTGCACTTTACCATATTTTGAATGAATAAGTGGGACATAATTGTGATTAAGTGCACTAATATCTTCACTTTGCAGGAACACGGGATGAAAATAATAATGTGTGGATATGAGCTGACAAAGTACAAAAGAAGGAAAAAAGTGCAGTTTAATGACTTGGAGCAGGCATAGCCTCAGTTACTGCAATCGTGGTCTGAGAACCTTGATCATGGTCAATCAAGAAGGTCAAACATGTTGTAATTATGCGGCTCTGACTGCGGTCGTGGTAGCCTTAAATATGGACAAGCTCCCAAGATTGCGATCTAGTGGAAAACGTAGTTTAAGGGCAGAAATGTTAATGCATGCAACTAATCTCAAATGTCCTCATATACACTCAAACCCTATATCTTGAAGGATTATTGAATCAATTCCCAATTATTGGAACTTTGTCTACTCATTAGTTTTCATTTTTAGTGAACATTTATTGTACTAATTTTGGGTGAATAATACATTGGAGTAGCTTCCAAGTGAAGGATTAGTTGACTCCCGTTGAAGATTTTTTCAAGTTCAAAGTTTGAAGTAATATTCACTTAGTCTTTCATAAATCTAATCAATGGAGATTATTGGGTATATCTTTCTTATTACTCTTATGGGTAGATAGTTCTTTCTGCTGGGAATATGTTAGAATAGGGTGCATTTATGTATGGGTTGTGATTCATTTGTGTATATGCTAATATGTTGGTGTTGGGTTCTACTATTGCTTGAGTAAATTGATTGAGATTTATAGATGAAAACCCTAAATACCCACAATGGGTTTATGGGTGAAAATCCCAAGATCTTGAAAGCCCAAACCATCCTTGAAAGATGGATTTGGGTAAACCTTAGGAACTTGCATCATCCTTAAAAAAAGGATGTGGGAACCAAAGAAACAGTAGATAATTATTGGGTTGAGTTTGCTAATTTTCACTTTCTTATACATAAGGGTGATTATGAGGTTGACTACCCCTTAGGTACCATCTTATAAATAGGGGTGCCTAATTGAGGTATTGGGTGTCTTTAATTGACACACTCGTTAGGTACTCGAAAGAGTCAATGAGTGACATCATTGAGGTTTTGTTAAATAACTAGTCTCAAGGACATTAAACCTAGCCTACCATATCATAAACAATTAGAATTTGCACCGAATCATCACGTTCCCATGCACAATTGCCCCTAGGAAAACATAGTCCCAATATCCATTTTAATTGATTATACTCTAATTATCCGTAACCCTAAATTAGTCCTTTACATACTAGTTTTGAAATTTCCTCAACCCACCCACCCCCTCTCCATTTTTATATGTTTTTGTCTTAGGTTTGAATTTAGTAAGTACTTACAATTCTTAACTTACCCATTCTCCACTCACATTATTCCTCATGGATTCGACCCTGGCTCTTGATGAGCATTATCTAGCCTCTATTTTTTGTAATGCTGGATATTTCATTGCTTTCCATATGAGTATCAAAATTCTATCGATTTCTTTTCATTTTGTATATTCCTTTTTAGTCATGTTCAGGGCCATGTCCCAACCTAGCTTGATATTTGAATTGGTTTAGAGGCTTTTGCGGGCTGTATGTATGGGTTGGATGGCGTTGTTTACTCTTAGATCTTATTTGATTTACATTAGCCATTTTATCTTTATTCTCTGGCTATCCTCCACTTGTTATTATTGAGATTATATTTGGATTGGACAGGATATGAGGGTGGTCTCTAATGTTTGGTGGACTTGAGATACCCATCGTGGTCAGGCCCGGGGTAGGGTCGTGACACTTGGTGATATTTTTATCATCCAAAAATAGAAAGGACATCATATGTGGTATTATTCTTGATCTGCTTTCTCCATTTCCTAAAGTTCATCTTCCATATCAGTGTTGAAAAAGCTTTTTGCATGCTTCATGTGCAAATACTAGATCTTTACCATTCTTTCATATTGGATCTACAGTAATCATCTTCTACCTAATCTTTGTTTCATACAAATTATGTAAATTGGTCTAAGTAGTAGCATCGAATTCTATAGAACTTCATTCTTTCTTTTTTGAATCCAAACACTAAAGAAAACATCATTCTTTCTATTTTGAATCTAGTAGCAAAATCCCAAAGTATATCAGAGTCACCTTATTCAACTATGAATATGTTTGCTCTTGTAGGTTGAACCTTCAAGTTTCCTGCATTCGCTTTGTTGAAGAAATCTACAATCATAACAAAAGAATCAATAAAAAGTTTTGGTAATAAATGAGTACCATGCCAGAGCTCCCTTTTAGAGTATTCATATATCTTGACTAAGATCAACTCAATTTCATCCTCAACTATGTTATTTACCTTCACTATTGTTGTAACTTCCAGAATGTGCTTGTGATAATTTTGTCCCCTCATACTTGAGAAAATTGAACCAAAGGTGTTTTTTAAGTTTTTATTGGAGTATTGGTGACATTGACCAGGTATAAGGGTCAAAGGTACTTAAGAAACTTGATTAATCCAATTAGGGACTCAATTGATATTTTTAAATATACTTAATATTTTTAAAAATACTAATCAACCCACAACAAAACTCCCCTTTCTATCTCAGACGTCTTGGCTCTCTCTCTCTCAAACTTCTCCCAAAGGCTACTGCAAACCATCATCAACCGATGTGAGCTTCAATCTCCGGTGACTTTAAACCTTTGGTGACAATAGTTTTGAGTTCTTCCTTGTCCCTTTTTGACATTCAGCCATCAATTTCTTTTAAATAGATCTACGTGAAACTATATTTTCTGACAATAATAGCTTTGAGTTCTTCATCATTCCTTTTTGACTTTCACTGGAAAAAAAATTAGGGCTTTTTATTTTTGAAGAAAAAGAGGAACTTGAGTTAACTACTCTTCTAGTATGGGTTAAAAATTTTAATACTTGTTTCTTAAAAATGAAATGGGGACTCAACAAAACCGTAATTTGTGATATTTCTTTTCTTAATATGATTGATGTAAACATGATATCTTTTTAGAGGGAAATATGATTTTTCTTGTTGTTATTGTAGCTTTTGTTCTGAAAAATAGTTGTAAAAATAGTGAACTTGAATTTTGATTTTTTTTGAAGACATCTATTGTGACCAAATCTAATAACTATTGTGAGGTCCCAGGTTTTGTTGGTTTATGTGAACATTTACTTAAACAACTATTGATTTGTTGGTGTTTGTTGTGTTTCTTGGAATTTTTAGTTGGAATAACTATCTTTGTATGTTTTCTAGTTGGTGTTTTTGGGTGTGCATTATTATTGTTATTGTATGCGTGTCTGTTGGTGTTATATTTATAAATGTTGGTAAACGTTCTGGTGTTAGAGTTAAATATTGGTATTATTGGTTTTGCTTGTGTTTTTGGGAAATTTTGATGCTGTTGGTGTTGATGTATTAGTAAATGTATATATTAGTGTTGTTGGTGTTTATTTGTTTGTGTTGTTTCTTTATATTGACCCATCTATTGCAACAGATGACCCATCTGTTATAATAATGGCTTATAAGTTTAAAAAAACATAACAGTTATTGCAACAGATGACTCGTCTGTTGCAACAGATGACTCGTCTGTTGCAACAGATGTCTCATCTTTTGCAACAGATGACTCATCTATTGCAATAAATTTGTCATTTGTTGGATAAAATTATAATCGTTATTCCAACACATGACTGTAAAGACTTTTGATTTATTCTAACGCATAGGTAATCTATTGCAATAGATGAGTCAGCTTGTCACCTCCCAACCCCAGTCCTAGTCATGATAGGCATCTCAAGACCACCATGGACAAAATACTACCCCTTAACCTATCATCAAGAGCACGATGACATTAATAATAACAATGTAGAATCCACTCAAATAGTAATAATAAGATGAAATAAATAACTCAATAGAAGATTAAGAATCAACAACAACAAACAATCATCCCACATTTGTCCATGAAAAGCCTCTAAACCAAAATAGTATCTAAGTCGGGACATGCTCCCAACTATGACAAAAAAAATCCATAAGTATTGAGTCAATAATGAAAGAATAATGAAATGTTAAGTCCTTTTTGAAGGGATGGAGGCTCACCTCTTAACAACAACTTAACAGACGTGTTAATCCACGTAATGCTGCATAGGAGCAACAGAAAAGTCTTTAGACCCTACATCATGAAATGCTAATCGTCCTAGGATGGTCAGTGGTACAAGCACTAGCATGTAACTCAAGAAAAGTTATAACATAATGCCATGTCCAAAATCAATTAAAACCGCTTGCACACATTCATATATACATATATAAGAATCCAGGATAGGGTAGGGCTCATGATGTCATCACCTGAGACTACCCCTAGTCGTAACACAGTGCTTAAAATCATAAATGATCACAAGCTAACCCATGTACTAGCATGGTACTTGAGAAACTGATTTAAAATGTATATAAAAGCTAAATTTGATTAGCGAAAGCATAATCAGGAGATAATCAGAATAAATATGATACTATAAAAGTTTACAACGTGATTAAATCTTCAGAGGGGGCTTGAATTACATATAATGACTTTGACAGACTCTCTATGAAGACTCTACTATACTAACTGTAGGCAGCTGGGACATGCCTCCAACTATCTCAAATCAATACATAAGAATAAAGAAAATAGAATATTGGAACTACAATTGACTTAATCCCTCAAAATAAGAGAACCTATCACCTGCTAGCTGAATGCTGTGACTTGTCTGACCCTGGTGTGTGGGATACATCTGGTACCTATATTATGAATGAATGTAGCCATAAATTCATAAATGTGGTTAGTACTTTAGAGTGTACTAAGTATGTGAGACATGGACTCAATCAAGGAAATACTTAAAAAATGCTTTAAAACTGAATACATAAGTTATTAGCTAAAATATGCATATAAAATATGTCTGTATGTAAAAACTGTAAGACTTACTAAAATTAAAATATCATGAGCTGAAAATATTTTTGTAAGCTGTAAAATAGTAGAAGCATGGATACTATGTATAAGATGATGGATAGGCGGTAAAACCATTATGAGGATCATGAATAAATACTGATCATGAATGCATGAACATATAAAACATATGCAAGACTAAGTGAAGCATTGTAACACCCCGATTTTTTGAATCGGAATGCTACACGGTGCTCATGACCCCGAGGGACCACAAGCTAAACCATAACTGATATATGTACCTGTACACTACATATATAACGTAATAATGTGGGAAATATGAACATGTAGGCCATAAGGTTCAACTGAATAAAGAATCTATCAAAAAATAATATCCATATGGGTGAAAGATACCCAAAACAGCTAAAAACTGAATCAAATCTGAACATAAGTCTGAATATTGAATCTGAAAGCCTCTAAGTACTGTCTGAATAAGGAGTTCAAGGAACATATCTCCAACTAACTTTGTAAACTGATAACGAGCTAAAGTAATAATGAATAAATCAAATTATGTTGTCCTCGAATGAAGAGGACTCACTGAATCTTTGTGACTGGAAATGCCACTACTACTGCTGATTTGGAGCTCGTGTCTCTGAACCTATGGTGTAACATGAAAAGAAAGCACCATAGCACAAATGCATCAGTACGAGGGAATTTACTGAGTATACAAGTGAGGTAGGCTAAATATAAACAGGGTTTACATACATGAACAATGCTAACTGTCTGACTGATATGAACGTAAGAGTACAAACATGCATGCACAGTAACTGAAATTATGGGTGCATGATAGCTAGTCCTGTATGCTAATACATGGTTTACTGATGGCTAATATGATTGATACTAAAATTCTGATAACATGGGCGACTGTATTTGACAATCCTGAATCTGATGGAACTATCTGAGTTCTATACTGTAACTGAGTTTTACTATATCTGACAGTCCTGATATACTAAAATCTAAAAACCTATCTAATTTATTTTACTGAGACTTATTCTGAAACTGTGAGACGTAGTTGTTAAACCAAAATGCCCCAATAATGCATATAACTGAGTTGGGGTCCAATCTCTGCCCCGACTAAAGAGGTGTCAATACCGCGCCACTTATAAGGATAGTTATGGGTGACCCTTAAATGGAAGGTATTCAAAAGGAGAATGGTGGGAACCCCAAACTGACAGGTTAATCCACCTCATTAACCATAGTTTAACAGGCTAAGATGTCTCAACCTATGCTAGCTACGTAGTTATGGAACACAAGGATGACTGCTAAGAATCACACCCTAAACTGGTAGGTGAGTTCCCATCCCTGGGTTCACTAGGTGACTACTTCTACTCCCATATGAAGAGACTAAACCTAATTCAACTGACTATACATGGACAGATTAACTGACTTCGTTGACTGACAGAGTAGTACTAATATCTGAGAGTTAACTGAGATCATGAGATTTTTGAGGTTTCCTGAACTGAGATCATGAGATTTCTAAGGTTTCCTGAGTCACATGACTAACTGAGTTCTATAGATTATAGCTTGACTGATATTATCATGACAACATGACATGGCTCTAGGTACACAACTATATTTTTTGGGTATGAATACCCCCAGGACTCGTTAGAAGGAATCTGACACACATGACATAACTTGATCACAAGATTTGAGTCCACAATTTATAATATAATAAGTAGGGGATATCATATTTCATATAGTATTCAACATCTTAAACATTGTAGGGAATGAATAGATATATTTTGTGTACATATTTTATATCTCCATTATCTTACATGCTTCATACTAGCACAATTGCAATATATGAAAAGCATGGAATTCATATTGAAGTATATAGCTAACATGGACTTGTCATTTAGACATCATAGAACTATACAAAAATGAATTTCTAGCATCCTAAGCATTTTATCAAACACCTTGCATGCATAGGTGGATTTCATACTTGCACCATATTAAACCACTTAAAGTTCATGGTTTTCAATTAACAAACATATATATTCCATGAAAACACCTTTAGACATCACATTGAAACTTAAACAACAATCGTCAACATGTACATACTCATATCACCAAAAAAGTTTACAAAATAATATTTAAACCATGGTTCTTGAGCTCTATGAACGGATTGGATCCATACATGAAAACTACGCATACCTTAGAAAGTAAACCTTGATGATTTGCTGAAGAGTTCTTGGATTGAGAAACTTAATTCTCAATTATCTTGGAAAAAAGGCTTGAATCTTGCTTTGGAGAGATGATTTTGATGGAAACCCAATCTTGTAGTTGAGAGCATAAGAGAGGGTTTTTGAGATGCTTAACTGAAGAAAAATGGGAAAAATTATAAAACTTTAGGGTTATAAGGTATGAAAGGTGAAGGAAATGACAAAAATACCCTTATGAAATAAATTTCCAGCTGCTGAAAAATCATAGCTGACGACCTTTGTGATAGGGAGTCAAAAATGTGTAAGCTATCATGAATGTCGTCACTTAGAAGCTGGTTTCTGCCTAAGGCTGACGACCTTTGTGATAAGGCATCACAAATGTGATAAGCTATCACGAATGTCGTCACTTAAGAGCTGTTTTCTACCTAAGGCTGATGACCTTCGTGATAGGGTGTCACAAATGTGATAAGCTATCACGAATGTCGTTACTTAAGATATGGTTTCTTCCTAAGGCTGACGACCTTCGTGATAGGGCGTCACAAATATGATAAGCTATCACGAATGTCGTCACACTATTTCCAGCCTGACATGCTGGAGTAAAATAGGAATAATTCGTTGCTTCGATATTGGATTTAGGAAAAATTGGTATCGTTGGAAAGATAATTCAATTATGTATCTGTTGATAGGTCATGAGCTAAAAAATTCCAAGTATAATTGAGATATATTATCGGCTGAAGTTAACTATACCAATATCCTTCTCAAGAATTCAATTGGTAAAGAATATATTGATTTGTCTGATAGCTGGGAGTTGTTTGAAGCCTTAATATACATCTAACTTACTCATAAAACTCTAAAAGAACCATGATGTACTATGCATGAGCTTGGTACATGAATCTAATACTGGTTTGGATTTTTCAGGGTATTATAATATCTCTCCTTGGAAACATTTGTCCTTGAATGATGACTGCTTGAGAGAGGAGAAAAGATAAAATGATGCATACACTGATCATGCTCAACTGTCACATAATTTTAGGACTGAATTGAATTTTAAACTGAATATAGCCCAACTGAACATATATATCTGATGCATGACTGGTAAGCTGAACTCATGAATGCATGTTAAGCGATGCACTGATACTTGATACCAATTTTATACTGGAATTTTTAACATGTAACTGAATAAGCTTAAGGAAAATGGTTACCTCAAGCTAAGTCTAAATTAGAGGAGAAAAAATGAGGTTACTTGGTTCGCATGTCTGCTTCTACTTTCCAAGTAGCTCCCTCCATGGACTGATTCTGCCAAAGAACCTTGACTAGAGGGACTTCTTTGTTCCTCAACCTACGAGTCTGATAGTCGAGGATTTTGACTAGAATCTCTTCATAAGAGAGGCTATTCTAAATGTCAACGCTCTGAATAGGGACTGCGACTGCTGGGTCACCTATGCACTTCTTGTTCAAAGAGACATGGAAGACTGGATGAACGAAGGCTAGATCTGAAGGCAATTCGAGCTCATAGGCTAGCTTCCCGAAGTGACTAAGAATCCTGAAGGGACCGACATATCGGGGACTGAGCTTTCCCTTCTTGCTGAATCTCTTCACTCCCTTCATGGGAGAGATCTTGAGATAGACATAGTCATCAATCTCGAATTCAAGATCTTTTCTACGAACATCCGCATAAGACTTCTGTCAGCATTGAGCAGCCCGGAGTCTTTCTTTGATCAATTGAACTTTCTCAAAGGCATCGAATACTAAGTTAGGCCCTATGACTGTGGCCTCACTAACTTCGAACCAACCTATCGGAGACCTACATCTCCTACCATAGAGAGTTTTAAATGGAACCATCTAAATACTAGAGTGATAGTTGTTGTATGCAAACTCAATCAAAGAAAAGTGGTCATCCCAGCTTCCCTTGAAATCAATTGCAAATGCCCTTAGCATATTTTCTAGAGTCTGAATGGTCCTTTCTGCTTGGCCATCTTTCTGAGAATGAAACGATGTGCTAAGATGAACTTGGGTACCAAGACACTTTAATAACACTTTCCAGAAATGAGAGGTGAATTTGGTACCTCTGTCTGAGATGATAGATAGTGGAACACCGTGTAATCTTACAAACTCCCTGATATAGAGTTTGGTATAATCCTCAGCTGAGTAAGAGGTACAAACTGGAAGAAAATAAGTTGGCTTGGTCATTCTGTCTACAATGACCCAAACTGAATCATGCTGATGATGTTTTCTAGGCAAACTCGTCACGAAGTCCATGTTTACTTCTTCCCACTTCCAAGTAGGAATAGTGAACTCATGCATAGAACCACTAGGTTTCTGATGCTCTATCTTAATCTGCTGATATGTAAAGCAATTATCCACAAAGTCTGTAACGTCCCTCTTCATCCCACTCCACTAATAGATCTCCCGCAATTCTTGGTACATCTTAATGGCCCCTGGATGAATAAAGTACCGCACACAATGCGCTTCTACAAGAATTTGCTGCCTCAAGTCATCTACACTCGGAATACACAGACAACCTTGATAACGAAGAACACCATCTCCCCTTAGGAGAAAACCTCTACTTCCTGACTCTGAACTGACTCTTTTATCTTGACAAGGCTAGGATCCCTGTCTTGCTTGTGTTTCACCTCTGAAACTAGAGACGACTCTGAACTACTTTGAACAAATGCACCACCCTCTGAAGAGTCGACTAAGCAAATGTCTAGTCTAGCAAGCTGATGAATCTCCTGAGCTAATTTCTTCTTACTATCCTCAACATGGGTAACACTACCCATGGACAGTCTACTGAGTGCGTCGGCCACTACATTAGCCTTGCCAGGATGATAAAGGACACTCATTTCATAATCCTTCAAGAGCTATAACTACCTTCTCTGACGAAGATTGATAACTTTCTAGGAAATGACATACTAAAGGCTCTTATGATTTGTGAAGACGTCTATATGAACGCCATGTAGATAATGCCTCCAAATCTTTAAGGAAAAGACAACGGCTGCTAACTCAAGGTCATGAGTAGGATAATTCTTCTTATAGGGCTTTAACTGTCTGGAGGCATAGGCTATGACTCTACCATGCTCCATGAAGACATAACCTAAACCTACTCTGGATGCATCATAATTTACTACGATTCCATCGGAACCGTCGGGAAGTTCTAAAACTGGAGCTGAGGTGAGTCAAGTCTTCAACTCCTGAAAACTCTTCTCGCAAGGTTCTGACCACTAAAACTTGAGCTTCTTATGAGTCAATCTGGACATAGGAGATATAATAGAAGAAAATCCCTTGATAAAATGTTGGTAATAGCCAGCCAAACCCAAGAAACTCCTGATATCTTATGGAGAGACAGGGCGAGGCCAGTTTTTTACCGCTTCAGTTTTCTGAGGATCTACTCTAATGCCATCATTGTAAACAATGTGGCCAAGGAATGATATTAATCTTAGCCAAAATTAGTACTTACTGAACTTGGCAAATAACTAGTGATCCATGAGAGTCTAAAGAACAATTATGAGATAGTCTGAATGATCACGCTCTATGCGAGAATAGACTAGAATATCATCTATGAAGACTATGACGAATGTGTCCAAGTACTGCTTGACCACCCGATTCATCAAGTCCATGAAAGCTATAGGGGAATTGTAAGACCAAAGGACATGACTAGAAATTCAAAGTGACCATACCGAGTACGAAAAGTTGTCTTTGGGATGTCACATTCTCTAACTCTTAGCTGATGATAGCCTGATCTCAGGTCTAGCTTGGAGAAATAACTGGCACCCTGAAGTTGGTTAAATAAGTTATCTATTCTAGGTAGAGGATACCTATTCTTGATCGTGACTTTGTTGAGATGACGGTAATTAATACATATTATGAGAGAACCATCTTTCTTGTGCACGAATAAGACTGGCGCACCCCATGGGGATACACTGGGCCTGATGAATCCTTTATCTAAGAGATCATTCAACTGATCTTTCAGTTCCTTGAGTTTTGTTGGTTCCATTCTATATGGTAGAATAGAAATAGGCTGAGTATCTGGGAAAAGGTCTATGTCGAAGTCTATTTCCCTTTTGGGAGGAATGCCTGAAAGATCTTTGGGAAAGATATCTAAATATTTATTAACCACTGGGACTGATTCGAGACTGGGAGATTCAGAACTGGAATCCTTAACATGTACGAGATGATACACACACCCCTTAGAAATTATTTTTCTTTCCCGCAGGTAGGAAACAAGATGACCCCTAAAAGACGAAGTGCTACCCTTCCACTCTAGGATGGGCTTATTCAGGAACTAAAACTAAACTATCTTGTTTCTACAGTCGACTATGGCATAGGAGGAATGAAGCCAATCCATGCCAAGATTGACATCAAAATCAGTCCTCTCTAACTCGACTAAATCTGCTAATGTGAATTTCTAAAATATCATAACTGGGAAGTTCCTGTATACCCGCCGAGCTATGATGGTTTTACCCACTGGGGTAGAGACTGAAAAGGGCTCTGCTAAATTTTGGGACTAATTCTAAAATTGCCTTCTATGTATGGAGTAACAAAGGACAAGGATGCACCTGGGTCTAGCAAAGCATAAACATGAACATGGAAAATCTATAATATACCAGTAATGATATTAGGAGAATTTTCCTAATCATGTCGGGTCTGAAAAACATAAAGTCTATTTGGGTGTTGCCCAGTAGCAGCACTGGAAGTGGCACCCTACTGGTTAAGGCGATCAGACTGAGCTGTGGAACGATTCTGCTGATCCTGAGGGACTGGCTGAGGACACTCCCTAATCCTATGGCCTGGCTTACCACAACTAAAAAATCCATCACTATCAGCTCTACAAATACCCTTGTGGTTCTTACCATAAGTGTGACAAAGGGGATTTGTTCAGGCACTGCTAACACTTCCCTGAGATTTAAAGCCTTGTGCTTTGTCTCTGTTGCCGTACCTGTACTTCGGTACTAGGGCACTAGCGGAGGAAGGGTCTGGAACTACTAACTTAGGACAAAATTGGGAATGATTTCATCCCTCTGATTTAGGCTAAGCAAAACTGAAACTACCAGATCTTGCTCTCTTGTTCTGCCTCTCCCTAGTCTTAACCTTCTGCTCCTCAATCTATTGAACATTCGTCATGAGCCTGGCTAAAGTCATATCACTGTTCAGCATCGTAGACCTACACTCATTTACAACGCTATCATTTACCCCTGACACGAACTTGCTTATCTTAGCCCTATTGTCTGCAACCACGTGAGGGGCATATCTAGCTAGCTAAGTAAATCTAAGAGAATACTCTCTAACCATCATATTTCCCTACCTGAGATTGATGAACTCAAGAACTTTAGCCTCTCTCAGCTCTTGGGGAAAGAATCTATCTAAGAAAGTCGTGACAAATTCTTCTCACGCAACAGGACCTACATCCTTTAACCTTTTTGCTAACCACTACTTGTACCAAGTATGAGCGATATCCTACAATTGGTATGCGGATAAATCGACACTCTTAGAAGAAGTGACTCCCATGTTATCAATGACCTTCTGGACTTGGTCAATGAATTCCTAAGGATCCTCATCTGGGTTATACCTAAAGAAGGATGGAGGATTCATTCGAGTGAAGTCCTGAATCTTAGCTGCTGCTAAATTGGCCACTGGGTTGGCTGGAATGACTGCTGGTCGTTCATTCTGGGAAGCTACAAAATGAGAAAGAGCGGTAAATACGGTTTTGAACTCCGCATGAGAAATATGTTCGCCCAAAGGATCTTTGGGATGAGGAGCTGGCTGATTTTTTCTCTTTGGAGGCATATTTCTAAAATAAGAGAAGAGCAAATTAGACTTAGAGACTAACTTGAAATTATGTTTACTAGCACGACATAAATACTGAAGAAAGTGAACTATTCCCAAAACATCTCATAACCTCCTGTACATAAATGTGGCGCGCAACACACCCATGAACAAGACTCAACTAGATGCGGCTTTCAGAATTCCTAGGAATCTATTGAACCTTAGGCTCTGATACCAAGTTTGTAACGCCCCGATTTTTGAATTGGAATACTACATGGTGTTCATGACCCCGAGGGATCACAAGCTGACCTATGACTGATATCAATACCTGTACACTATATATATAACGTAATAATATGGAAAACATAAACATGTAGGCCATAAGGTTCAACTGAATAAAGAATCTATCAAAACATAATATCCATATGGGTGAAAGATACCCAAAACAGCTGAAAACTAAATCAAATCTGAACATAAGTCTGAATACTAAATCTAAAAGCCTCTAAGTACTGTCTGAATAAGGAGTTAAAGGAACATGTCTCCAACTAAATCCGTAAACTGATAACAGTATCAAATAATAATGAATAAATCAAATCATATTATCCTAGAATGAAGAGGACTCACTGAATCTCTGCGGCTGGAAATGATACTGCTACTGCAAATCGGGAGCTCACATCTCTAAACCTATATTGTAACATAAAAAGAAAGCACCATAGCGCAAATGCGTTAGTACGAGGAAATGTACTGAGTATACGAGTAAGGTAGGCTAAATATAAACAGGGTTTACATGCATGAACAATATTAACTATCTGACTGATATGAATGTAAGAGTACAAACATGCACGCATAGTAACTAAAATCATGGGTGCATGATAGCTAATTCCAGTATACTAATATATGGTTTACTGATGGCCAACATGACAGATACTAAAATTTTAATAACATGGGCGACTGTATTTGGCAATCTTGAATCTGATGGGACTATCTGAGTTTTGTACTGTAACTGAGTCTCACTGTATCTAATAGTCTTGATATACTAAAATCTGAAGACCTATCTAAGTTCTTTTACTGAGACTAATTCTAAAATTATGGGAGGTAGTTGTTTAACTAACATGTCCGAATAACTCATATAGCTAAGTTGGGGTCCAATCTCTGCCCCAACTGGAGGGGTGTTAATACCATGCCACTAGTAAGGACAGTTGTGGGTGACCCTTAGCTGGCAGGTATTGTAAACAAGAACGGTGGGAAACCTAAACTGACAGGTTAAACCACCTCATCAACCCTAATTTGACAGGCTAAGATATCTAAACCTACATTGGCTACGTAGTTCTGGAACACAAGGATAACTGCTACGAATCACACCCAAAACTGGTAGGTGATTTTCCATCCTTGGTTTCACTCGGTGATAAATTCTATTCCCATCCAAAGAGACTAAACATGATTTAACTGACTGTACATGGACAGATTAACTAACTTCTGTTGACTGACGGAGTAGTACTATTGTCTGAGAGTTAACTGAGATCATGAGATTTTTTGAGGTTTCCTGAGTCACATGACTAAATGAGTTCTATAGATTATAGCTTGACTAAGATTATCGTGACAACATGACATAGCTCTAGGCACACAACTATGTTTTTTTGGGTACGAATACCCCCAGGAGTCGGTAGAAGGAAACTGACACATATGACATGACTTGATCACATAATTTGAGTCCACAATTCATAATATCATAAGTAGGGGATATCATATTTAATATAGTTATTCAACATCTTAAACATTGTAGGGAATGCATGGATATATTTTATGTACATATTGTATATCTCCATTATCTTACATGCTTCATACCACAACAATAGCAACATATGAAAAGCATGGAATTCATATTGAAGTATATAGCTAACATGGACTTGTCATTTAGACATCATAGAACCATACAAACATTAATTTCTAGCATCCTAAGTATTTTATCAAACACCTTGCATGCATTCTTTAAGGTATAGGTGGGTTTCATACTTGCACCATATTAAACGACCTAAAGTTCATGGTTTTCAATTAACAAACATATATATTCAATGAAAACACCTTTAGACATCACATTGAAACTTAAACAATAATTGTCAACATGTACATACTCATATCACCACAAAAGCTTACAAAGTAATGTTTAAAACATGGTTCTTGTGCTCTAAGAATGGATTGGATCCATAGATGAACACTACGCATACATTAGAAAGGAAACCTTAATGATTTGTTGGAGAGTTCTTGGATTGGGAAACTTAATTCTCAATTATCTTAGGAAAAGTCTTGAATCTTGCTTTTGAGAGATGAGTTTGATGGAAACCCTAATCTTGTAGTTGAGAGCATAAGAGAGGGTTTTTGAGATGCATAACTGAAGAAAAATAGGAAAAATTATGCCTTTCTAGGGTTATAAGTTTTGGAAGGTGAAGGAAATAACCAAAATACCCTTATGAAATAAATTCTCAGTTGCTGAAAAATCATAGCTGACGACCTTCGTGATAAGGCGTCAAAGCTATGATAAGCTATCACAAATGTCATCACTTAGGAACTGGTTTCTGCCTAAGGCTGACGACCTTTGTGATAAGGCATCAAAAATGTCATAAGCTATCATGAATGTCATCACTTAGGAGCTATTTTCTACCTAAGGCTGATGAACTTCGTGATAGGGCATCACAAATGTGATACGCTATCACGAATGTCATCACACTGTTTCCATCCTAACATGCTGGAGTAAAATAGGAATAACTCTTTGCTCCGATATTGGATTTAGCGAAATTGGTATCATTGGAAATATAATTCAATTATATATCTGTTGATAGGTCATGAGCTCAAAAATTCCAATTATAATGAGAGATATACCCATTTGAAGTTGACTATACCAATATCCTTCTCAAGAATTCAATTAGTAAAGAATGTTTTGATTCGTCTGATAGCTGGGAGATATTTGAAGCCTTAATATTCATCTAACTTACTCATAAAAGTATAAAATAACCATGATGTACTATGCACGAGCTTGGTACATGGCTCTAATATTAGTTTAGATTTTTCAGGGTATTACAAGCATGTGCTGAATTAATCTGTAAGACTGAATAAATGATATACTAAACACTTGGCCATGCAAATCTGAGCTGATATAATATAAATACTATACTGAAACTTTGGGAGCTATCTTGTAACTCACATGCCCAAATCTGAGCTAATCGGGGTCCAAACTATAACCCCAGTTGGATGGATGGCAGTAACTTGCAAAGTTTACTATCACTAGCTATGTGGATTCACTAATGTGATGTCTCAAAGGACCAGGGTGTTAGTCCTCTACTGTTGGGTGACCTTTAAGAGACTGTTAATCCTTTACTGGTGGACACCTACACTATCTATATAATTCTTGAACTTAGGGTCTGCTGTAAAAGTTGTCAATCCTCTAGTGGCGGGTGATCCTTCATCCCTAGGTTAGCTCAGTATTAAATCCTACTTCCAACTGAATTTACACTGCTAATGATTTATGTTAACTAGACTCATAATTGATAATTTCACAACATGAATATGATAATCTGCATATGATGATAAAATCATGATCTGACTTACTTGAAATTTAAAAATCTAAATTATGTGTAACATATAGGTATCGGGTGTTTATAACCCACCAGCACTAAAAAACACTTTAGTACAATAACATTATTATAATCTTGTAAGGAAATTCATGATTCATAGACCCAAAACATAGTATATTTCACTAAACTAGCTAAATCCATTATTATAAGTATGTGAATATGTTAAACATATGAGGACAACATGCTCACATGGTTTATTTCATAACTTGATAAGTTGACATGGTATCAACTAAACATGATATGGGTGATTGAGATTATAAAGCATGTTAGATTATACTTCACATGGAGAAACATAATGTCATGGTTTTTATTCAAAACTATTAAGAGAAAATTAAGTAAATTTATACTTTACATTGAAATTTCATGAAAAAAGGAAAAAGGGCTTATACTTGAAAACAAGGGATTTCTTGGGACTCATTGGGTGGAAGGAACCAATTGATGAATATACGACATACATGAGTTTCTTGAATCCTTGAAGAAGACTTTGAATTAATAGCTTAAATGGTGAATTCTTGGGAGAAACTTTCAATTTTTGTGTTTTTGGAAAAGGGGAATGATTTTAGTTGCACGGAGGCTATCTCAGAGGCTAGCCTCTGTGACATGATGTGTATCACGTAGACTAACACCATTACACACCATGTATTCAGAGGGCCAGTATCCGTGACACGTTAAAAGTAGAGGGATTCTGCCTTTATTGTCCAAAAAACCCCCAAACCCCTTCCAAAAATTTTGAAAATCTCCTAGATGACCCTTTTAACATCCATGAACATATTTCAACTAATATATCAATGTTTCAAACTCGACAAGGCAAAAAATAAAATGTTTGAAATCTTGGGGTCTTAAAAATGCCTTGTCACTTGTACTTAGTGTAAATTCATTGGCTTGGGACTCCTAAATATGTGACGAATAGCTGAAAATTTGCCAAGAATATTGTAGGGTATTACACATGAACATGAGAGTTTTAAAGCCATTAACCTGGATTATGTATCTTGATCCGTCCTAAAGACATCCATGGGCTATATGGGTTAGATTCTACTTGCTAAAAGGGCCCTAGTGCGTGTTAGATTCACTAACCAAGGGAAAACTAAATCCACCATAGGCAATAGTTGTCCCAAATTAAAACAATTTACACATAATTTCAACCATTCACCCAGGAGCCATTCATTAAGGTATTTACCACTTGGTATCATCATACCAATGCTCTTGCAAATTAATATAGTTACGCCAAACTAATCCGCACAATCAAATTGGACTCCCAAGTTCCATTAAAATGAAAACCACATCCTCCAAGGCCATCCAAATCCGATTTTATATCCATTTATCCATTAATGCAATGCATTGAGTACAAAACCAAGTTTAACCATATAATTTTACATAATAAAAATCCAATTTAAAAAACTACTTGATGTTTAAGCTTTTCCAAGCCAAAAATTTATCCAATTTGGGAAAATCCATGTCCCCTATTCTAACCATGTAAACAATATACTAATCAGCCCTAAAACCATCAGTTTAAAGAATGAATAATCAATTCACAACATTGGACAAGTAATTCAATCAGTAACAACCAAAACCTTTCAACCCAATTTCAAAACCCATAGTTTAAACCATATGATAATCAATTCAATTAATTCCATAATGAAAAATTTAAGTTTAGGAAAGTGAAACATGCCTAGAACATACAAGAATTTGAATTCAATTTTAAGTTTGGATCCCAGACGATGAATGCACTATGATACCCTTAAATTTTCTTAGTTTTTGAGTTTTAAGAGAGACTGGATGATTTTGATCTTTGAAAGCTGAATAAAAGATGCTTATTTTATGTTTAAAGGTCGTATAAGGTGCAAAAAGATCAAAAGAGTCTCTTCCCAAGTGAGAAAAGCAAATATGGATAAAATTTACAGACTGGCATGGCACGTCATTTTCTCGGAGTTTAAACTCCATGCCACACAAATATCACGGAGGCTAACCTCCATGGCATAAGGATATCATGGAGTCATATTGCCTCTATGTTTGAAAATAGCCATGAACCCTTTCTAAAAATTCTAAAATTTTTCTAAACTATCCTTTTAACACCCCTAAACATAATTCACGTAAAAAATTGGTATTATGAACATGAGAGGGTCAAAAATAAAATAATCAAAATTTTAAGGGTCTTACACATATATTGGATGAAATCAAAAGTATTATTTTGAAAATTATCTGTTGGAATGACTATCATGATTTCATCCAACAGATTATCCACTTGTTGCAATAGATAAGTGATTTGTTGAAAGGATTAAAAATAGTTTCAATATTGTTTTGATTTCATCCAATAGATGGCCAATCTATTATAATAGATTACCCATCAATTGCAACATATTACCCATCAATTGCAACAGATTACCCATCTATTGGAAGAAATCAAAACTTTATTAACAGTATAGTTTTTATCTCTTCCAATGGATTACCCATATGTTTCAATTGATAATCTATTTGTTGAAAGAAATCAAAATAGTATTGAAATTATTTTTATTATTTCCATCTGATGACTCATCTATTATAATAAATGAGTGATCTGTTCGGGCTATTGTTTTACTTTGTTCTACTTGTTATTAATATTATACATTTTTTGATGATGCATAAATCAATAATAATCTTTTTTATTTTTCTCTTAATTTTAGATAATATTACTCCAAAAAGGAAAAAAAAGTGAATCAAGTCCAAGTAAAGGAATAAGTAAAGTAGCTAGGCAACATTTACCACTATATAAGCTTGTTGTACTAGCAATATCTCAATTGAAAGCTGAATAAAATGAACATGAGAAAGAGAAAAGCTTCAAACTAAAGTTGAATTTTTCTCAAAAAGTCAACATGATCCAAATGCTACTATTGATCCTAATAGCCCTTCCACTAGAGAGTTTGTCAAAACCTTTAGTATTGAAAGTTTTCCTGTGAGAATATAGTGTGATGGTACAATTTATTTAACTAATATTTTATGGTAAGTTAGCCATGGAAAAATCTTTTAATAACTTCAGCACAATACTTTGAGAAAAAAATTTGATACTTATTTCCAAGACAGTTGCTTTGGGCAATATTTTATTTGCTAGTGGACAATAATGCTAGTTTTCAAATGACTATGGTGTATGGTCTAATCAAGCATAGGTTTATATATGAAAATAAAGATATGATGGATGAGGTGTGGATAAATTACTATGACATACCAGTTTATTTTGGTTTGGAAGGAGTTTTGCTACAGTTACTGAACTAAAATGTTATCCTCCTTCTCAACCTATACCTATTGTAACACCAAAAAGCACCCCGCACACCAAAATACAAGTCAAATGATGGTGATAAATTGTTATCCCTTATTTTTCCAAGCTTCAAAAACATATATTTGATAGAAGAGTTTAAGGTAAAAAACTTTCAAAGAAGCACAAGTGATCTGAGGTGGTTTTGTACACTTTTGTATCATTATTCTAGTTTTGTATCATTATTCTAGTTTATATCAATGTTGATATTGATATAAATAATAATTTAAGTGTAAAAATGTCTATTTACAATGTCCAATGTATTTTTCAAATAAGTTTGTATTTGATTGAGTCATTCAGAGTTCAACCCGAAAAACTATTTTACTAGCTTGAGCTAAGTGTGTGACTAGTTGGTTCCATTGGATTCTAGTGTGTTTAATTTGTTATAAATGGTTTAAATATATAATTATTAGTGGAATAAATTATTTTTACTGTGCAAAATTTAATTTGATTAAGTCAAGATTAGAAATAATAAGTGGAAGATATTGCGAATTTGCCTTATCTTAGCTCTTATATTGATTCTTCGTGAGGTTATTGTGTTGTTTTAATCCTTAATTTGTGATGTGTGATTCTTTAGGAGGCTTTATGAACTAAATACGGTGATATATTGATGATAAAAAGGCTCGAAATTAATTGAAAATACACTACAAAAGGCATGGTCAAAGGATAGGATATGCAACACTTAACCAAAAATTTTGAAGCAAATTCCAGTGAGTCGACGTGAAGTCGACCCATTGTGTCGATATTTCCAGTACAACCACTCCTGAGACGTATTCTAGGATGCGTTGCATCAATGTTTTAAGCATGGCAAATACAATTCATCACCGACAACATCTTTGACTTTTCCTATTTTAAAGTTGCATCGGTGTTTAATAAAAGAGGCTAGTGGAAAATCTTTTGAAGATTATTTCCTGGACCACGTGATAGTGTCGTCAATCCCACTTAAATTGGGAATAATATATATTATATATGTTTGATACCGCCTGGACAAAAGGGATATATAATTTTGGTTACAAAATAACACCTGGGACAATTTGAAAACACGGTGGACACGTTATTGAAGACCTGGACACTGATTGGAGAAAACATGGATAATACTACTGCACGGTTAATTAGGTTTTAATTATTTTATCAAGCCTTTAATTCTTCATATAATGTATTAAATTATTTGGATCGTGAATATGAATATTAGTGGCTAAAAAGCCTTTTTCTGGGGTTAAAACCAAGAACATTAGTACTATTATTTTGAATTAATTTTGTTAATTTTATTTATCTTATTTGGTTGTTTGTTTATTCTTTTTTTAATTATTTTGTGGATAGATCACCCATAAAATACATATATTGTCGACCTTTTGATTTCAGGAGAGGAAATAGGGAGATAGAACATGGAATCAACAAAGCATGGGTTTTTATTCTTTTATAAAATAAAGAATTTAACTTAGCATCTAGGATATGGATGTACTTAGATGCCTTACTTGATTCAAACATAGGATAATAGTTTTAATTAACTTAATTGAATTATTACTTCTCCGCTCAATAATGTAGTTGTAATGTCCATATTAGGTAAAAGATTAGTGGTTGGGAAACAATGATCATCCAATTAACACTACTAATCAATAACCAAAATAAGCAAGTTGATGAATGAAATTCAATAACATAGTATGATTGTTCGAAGTGCTTTAACCCTAGGATTTAATTCACTGATTGTCGCAAGACTTATATTTTTACGCATTATTTATTTTATTTTATTTTTAATTTACAAAATTACAAACTCTCTTTTGTTTTCTTTTTCTCAATTGTTAAATTAGAATTGGATAGTCAGCGAATGCAGTCCCTAAGAGATCGGTACTTGGGCTTTCTTGAAGCCACTTTATCACTTAATAGACCACATACACTTGCGTGCGCGCTTGGGTGCTGTCAAGTTTTTGGCGCCATTGTCAGAGACTTATAATTAGGCAACTATCTTATTTTTAGTTTTTCTATATTGAGTTTTAAGTAGTTTTTTTAGTTTCTTTTTATTTTCCTTTATTTCTATTTTTTCACACAGTTCTTGAGATGTCAGCCTAGGATAGATGGTTTTTGAGTGATGACGATTCTATATGGTGTGTGGTTTCTATCCATAGTGGTCATTCTGAAGATATATGTGTTATCAATCCTGATTCGATAATGTTTTTGGGCTATGCAAAAAGGAAAATTATATAAACAATTACAATCTAACAGTGCTGAATCAGCCATAATCATGGAATAACCACCAACAGCATTTTCAACAAGCCCAACCATATCAGTCAATTAGCAAGATGAAAGAGATGCTAAAACACAATTTAGCATCTTAAATATAGTTGATGGAAGACATGAAGAACTATTGGGAGGATGTAGAGCAATTGGATAATAAGCTAAAAGTAGATGCAGAGTTGACCCCCAACTAGTTTTAGACAAGGTTCCTGACAATTTGAGGAAGTTTGAGTACTCAGAAACTAAAGTTAATGAATAGGTTGAGGAGTTACCACTACCACCATGTCTATAGTAGGTAAGAAAATAAAAGTATGAGGAGGACATTAGCCAATTTACGAAGAAAACACAAGAATCGCAGTTATCTAATTTTCAACTTTATCTTAAGATTGAAATCGAGAAGGTGAATGAGAGTGAGTATGTAGTATATTGTGTAAATTTTGAAGAAGGATTGGTTGGGCCTCATTCAAAGCTTTTCTACATTATGTTTAGATGATTTCTTGTCTGTGGAATCATTTAAAATAGTGGAAAAGTGTGAAGAAGAGGAACAAGAATCCTATATTCTTAATTTTACACCGGATAAGCAATATAAAAACGTACCTCACTTTAGGGCTGAGTGGTTTACCATGCATCATCCATTACTCCATTTTTTAATTTTTGTACCAGCTCCCTATGATCCAGGCAAAAAGATGAATGCAAAATTTGGGATGAAATTCATATCCTCAAGGTAGAGAAAAAATCATGATGAGGTCGTGCCACGATACTGAATTGGGCGCTTCTTGGGAGGCAACCCAAGTTAATTAGGTATGTTTCCTTTTCAGATTTTATTCTTTATTTCACGTACTTTTTGTTTTTGGTTGAGTCACAGGTTAATGGAAAGTCTAAGTACCATAAACTTGAGTTTGAAGCATGACAAAGATTGAGTTTTTATACCAAAGAAATGCTACTAGCTAGGCCTAGAGGCCTCAGAGAGTATTTCTATCTTTTTAGTTTTAAATTCACTTTGGGAAAAAGTAGATTTTTAAGTGTGGGTGGGGAAATTCCCAAATTTTGGATCAATTTAAAAATTTTAGGTTAGGAATAAGTGAGATATTTTTGTTGCTGCTATTTTTGATTACATGATGTAAGTGGGTTTGCTTGTAAAAGCATGTTGATTGATATGAATTGCTATTTTTGAAACTCCTAGGCTCAATTTTCAGAATTTTGTTCTTGTTGGCTTAAAATTTGAATTCATGCTATTTTTTTATTGAGAGTCTATGATGATCGTATGTGAGTTGAGCATGTTCCATGTGTGATGTGACGTTTTTGTATATTACTTATTGCATGTGATGTCTAGAACTTGCCCAGTTTGTGTGTGAAGCGAAATAAAATATGTGGATTTAAAAGATGATATAGGCATTTCTTTGATAGCGTTGTTTTATATCTTTTATTTGTCCTCCCTTTGTGTGTTATCCTAGCTAACCCCCATTGACCCATTATATTTTTCATTGGCAACCTCATAAGTAGCCTAATGCCTTCTTTGATAGACCATAATTTGATCCAAAAAGCTCCTAAGTGCTTTAATGAAAAATTGATTTAGTAAGGATTTTGAGAAATTAAAGAAGAAAAAGGTGAAATTAATGCCCCAAGGTAACAGTTATAGGTGTTTATATTTGATGTGTGGTGGATTGGTGTGATATAATTTATGCTAGAAATATTGCCATGGCTGAGAAAAAAAATAGAAAAATTGATTCTTGTGGTAGTAAACTATGTGTCCATCAAGTATTTGTGAAAATGCTTAAAAGAGATGGGGCAAAAAACAAAAAGGTATGGATCAATAAAAAAGAGTGTAATTTAGTTTTTTGAGATTGGTTTTAAATGTATAATATAGTGTATTAAACCACTTAGAGAGGTTAGTCACTATTCCCAAATAGTTCCTACCCATCCCTTAGCCTATATTACAATCCGAAAAAGACCTAATTGATCTTAAGCTTTACATTCGACTATCAGTAGAACAATACACTAAGGGAAAGCCTATAGTTCATTGTGTGTAACTTGTGAATTTTTTTTGTGAGAGTGAGCGTAATTTGACTCTTGTACCTATTACGTTATAACTTGTATTATTGTGAGTGATTATGGGTAACTCTCTTGTTGTGAGGGGCACATTTTTGATAAATGTGGGTGATTTGTATAATGTACTTGATTGAATGATAAGCATGAGTTTTCCAACTAGGTGAGTCAATTCTTGAGGCTAGGATGTTTTGGAGTAGAATTCATGAGCTTTAAATTGTTTATAACATGCTTAGCGTAGAAACTTACATTATGTGTAGTCATTGTAGTACTAGCCTGAGTGTCTTTATTTTAGTAGAAGTGTAGCGTCACCTCAAATTTTTATGCCTAGAATAAAGAGTTGTTCGAGGACGAACAAGAGTTTAAGTGTGGGGTGATGATCTGAGGTGGTTTTATACACTTTTGTATCATTATTCTAGCTTATTTTGCCTTGTTTTGAGAGAAATTCGTGTGTTTAATGTGTTGATATTAATATAAATAAGCATTTAAGTGTCCAAGTATGTATTTACAATGTTTATTTTTCAAAGAAGTTTGTATTTAATTGATTCATTTAGAGTTCAACCCGAAAAACTAGTTTTACTAGCCTGATCTAGGTGTGTGCCTAATTGGTTCCATTGGATTCTAATGTGTTTAATTTATTCCAAATAGTTGAAATATGTAATTATGAGTGGAATAACTTTTTTGTAATTTTCAAAGCTTAATTTGATTATGTCAAGAGTCGGAATAATAAGTGGAAGATCATTACGAATTTACCTTATCTTAGCTCTTGTGTTGATTCGTCGTGAGGTTACTGTGTTGTTTTAATATTTAATTTATGGTGTGTGATATTATAGGAGGCTTTGTGAACTAAATACGGTGATATATTGATGATAAAAAGGCTCAAAATTCATTGAAAATACACTACAAAAGGCATAGGTAAAGGATAGGATATTCAACAATTAAGAAATATTTTGGAAGTAAATTCTGGTGAGTCGATGCGAAGTCGACGCGTCGTGTCGATAGTTTCAGTCCAACCAGTTCAGCGACAAGTTCGGCGACGATGTGTTAAGCACGGTAAATACAATTCAGCACCGACAACAGCTTTGACTTTTCCAATTTTAAAGTTACATGGGCATTTAATAAAAGAGGCTAGTAGGAATCTTTTGAAGATTATTTCTTGGACTACGTGATAGTGTCTCCAATCCACTTAAATTGGGAATAATATATACTCCCTTCGTCCCAAATTATGTGTCATCATTTCCTTTTTAATTCGTCCCAAAAGAAGTGTCACCTTTCTTTATTAGGCAACCTTTTAAAGACACAATTACCCTTTTACCCTTATTAGTCCCACTTAATTAAAAAAAGATATAGACATATTTTTTGATAAAGGATAATTTGGTAAACTTTATGAAGTCTTCCCTTTTTTCTTAAACTCCGTGCCCGGTCAAATGGTGACACATAAAATGGCACAGAGGGAGTATTATATATGTTGGATATAGCTGCACAAAAGGGATATATAATTTTGGTTATAAAATAACACCTGGGACAATTTAAAAACATGGTAGACACATTATTGAAGACTGGACACGGATTGGAGAAAAACAAAGGAGGTTGCTATAGGGTTAATTAGGTTTCAATTATTTTATTTAATATTTAATTTTTATATCATGTATTCAATTATTTGGATCGTAATTATGAATATTAGTGCCTAAAAACCCTCTTCCGGGGTTAAACCCAAGAACATGAGTACTATTGTTTTGAATTAATTTTGTTAATTTTGCGTATCATATTTGATTTTTTGTTTTTTCTTGTTTTAATTATTTTATGGACTGATCACCCATAAAATACATATATTGTCGACCTTTTGATCTCAGGAAAGGGAAAAAAAAGAAAGAACATGGAATAAACAAAGTATGAGTTTTTATTCTATTATAAAATAAAGAATTTAACTTAGCGTCTAGGACAGGGATGTACTTAGATTCCTTACTTGATTCAAATGTAGGATGATAGCTTTAATTAACTTAATTGGATTATTACATCCCCTCTCAATGATGTAATTGTAATGTCCATATTAGGTAAAAGACTAGAGGTTGGAAAATCATGATCATTCAATTAACTCTACGAATCAAGAACCATGATAAGCAAGTTGATGAATGAAATTCCATAACATAGTATGATTGTTCGAAGTGCTTTAACCATGGGCTTTAATCCATTGATTTTCCTAATACTTATATTTTTACGTATTATTTATTTTATTTTATTTTTAATTTACAAAATTACAAACTCTCTTTTTGTTTACTTTTTCTCAATTGTTAAACTAGAATTGGATAGTCGGCGAACACAAGTCCCTGAGAGATCGATACTTGGGCTTTCTAGAAGTCACTTTACTACTTAGTAGACCACGTAAACTTGCGTGTGAGCTTGGGTGTTGTCAACAAGCAACTATTATGCTAGGTTTGATTTGTACATAATATTTTTTAGGCAAAGACGTTAACAATAACATAACACTTGATTTAATAAAACTCTCCAAGGATCTTGAGGAATTTAAAAACTATCTTTGTGGTCATAAAATCTTTAAAATGACTGTCAAGTATTTGTTTTCTCCGTTAACACCAAAGACAGTCAACTTATATGACTTTCCATGGGTATTTCGGGTAAATATTTTTTTTAAGTTTCTTTTATTTTTTATTAAATAATACTTTTAATTTATTTATATAATTTTATAGGTTTGGGCATTTACAGTCATTCCTCATCTAAGAGAACAAGTGAACTACCAAGAAGAAATTTTATGTCCAAGACTCTTGAGATGATTGTTGACCAAAAATGATTTTAAAAAAAGCAAAATTTCTTGATCTTTTCAATCCCCCCCCCCCTCCTGGAGGAAGCAGTAAGTCTAATTTTACTAAAATTTTATTTTAATTAATAATTTCTTTAAATGATTTAATCATCATTCTAATATGTAATCATTTATTTTAGATTATGCATCCGTGGTTTGTTCCGATTAATCAAAAGTTGAAGATGTCATTTTTTGCTACTTTACAATATGTGCAATTTTACTGAACCCTAAGATTATTGATAAAATAAGAAAGGAATTAGTTTGAGAAACAACCACCAAAAGAAAAGCACTTTGGAAGGGTGCGCTTATTCCAGGTGATGTTGTTGTTGATGGTGCCACTGGAGGTGATACCGTTATTGTTGGTGATGGTGGTAATGATGGAATTACTGTTGGTGGTTATAGTGGTGATAGTGTTACTTTTGGGGTTTGTGGTGTTGATAAGTTGGCTGATGCTCCTTTTGTAGTTTATCACACAATAAATAATCATACTAGTATTTGTTGGAGCCATCATTGGAGTTGTTCCCAACATCGTGGAAGAAAAGTGGCATAATGACTCACTTTCTAGAGAAGGTGATCAACGAAAGATGTTCTCTTGAAGGTCGAAAACAAGCCTTTCCCAAAAATGAGACTGTGCCACGTGTGGCTCATATGCAGTTGTACTTATTGAATGTTTGCTTACCGACACAGAAATTACAACTCCAAGGACCTTATTGAATGACAACACATTGGCAAGGATGCATGAGGTCAAAGCTACTGGGGTACTCTACAAAAGTTTTAGTGCCCTGATTTGCCTTGTAATTTATTTATCTAGATGTGTATAAAAATTATTTATGACAATTTTTATTTTTAGTATTTTAGTTAATTGTATTGTTTAATTGGTGATGAAAATATTTTAGAGCAATTTAAACTAAATTTAATTTGTTTTATATGAATCCTATTTTATTCATATATTTCAAAACTTATGAATTGTTACAAGAAATAACTACTAAGTTCAAACATTGGAAAAACTGCATTATAGATATAGATATCTACATAATGTAATAGATGACTAACTTGTTGTAACAAATGACTCATCTATTTGAAGAGATCGAACAGATATAGACATATACAGCATAATGTAATAGATGACTGACCTATTGCAATAGATGTCTTGTCTATTGGAAATTATCAAATAGATATATTTTTTATGTTGTAACAGATGCATTATTTGTTACAACTGTTGAATCATCTGTTCAAAATTATCAAACATATATATTGTAATAGATTCATTATTTATTGCAAAATATGAGTCATTTGTTGGAAGTAATCAAACAAATATACACATCTATTGGAATAGATGTGTTATTTGTTACAACAGATGAGTCATCTACTGGAAATTATCAAACAGATATACACATCTATTGCAATAGATGTATTATTTGTTGTAGTAGATGAGTAATCTATTGGATATAATCAAATAGATAATGACATTTGTTGCAACAGGAGGGTTATCTATTTATTACTAATAGTGATTTAATTTCAATCATTTCATCAGATTAGTAATTGATCACTCTATTTAGGCCGAATAGACTGAGATGATCATGTAATTCCTATGAAATTAATTGAAATTGGAATTGAACTCATTAATTGAGAGCCAATTTTACTTAAATTAATTTATTTATTACTAATTATGGTTTAATATAAATCATTTCACATCAAATTAGTCAATTGATTACTCTATTCATGACGAATACACTTAGATGATCATGTAATTGCTATGAAATTGATTTAAATTTCAATTGAACTCATTAATTGGGTGATAATCTTACTTAATTCAATTTATTATTACTAATAATGTTTTAATTTGAATTATTTTACATCAAATTAGTCAATTGATTGCTCTATTTAGGACGAACACACTTAGATGATCATGTAGTTACTATGAAATTAATTGAAATTGGAATTGAACTCATTAATTGAGAGTTAAATTTATTTAAATGTATTTATTTATTACTAATAATGATTATAAATCATTTCTATTAAATGAGTTAATTGATCACTCTATTCAGGACGAATACACTTAGATGATTATGTAATTACTATGAAATTGAAATTGGAATTGAACTCATTATTTAAGAGCTAATTTTACTTAAATCAATTTATTTATTAATAATAATGGGTTAATTTGAATGATTTCACCATAAATTAGTTAATTGATTACTCTATGTAAGATGAATACACTTAGATGATCATCTAATTACAATGAAATCGATTGAAATTGGAATTGAACTCATTAAATAAGAGATAATTTTACTTAAATCAACTTATTTATTTAAATCATTTCACATCAAATTAGTCAAAAATATATAGATGTAAATTGTAAAATATGACTAACCTATTCTAACAGATGACACCTCTATTGAAAATTATCAAATGTATATAGACATCTATTGCAACAGATGACCAAGCAGTTGCAGTAGATAACTAATCTATTGGAAGAAATCGAGTGTAATTTCTTCCAATAGATAGGTCATTTGTTGCCATAGATTACCCATCTTTTGGAAGAAATCAAAATAAGTCTTTAAGAGATTTGATTTCTTCCAACAGATGACTAACCTATTGTAATATAAGGTTCATCTATGTGAAGATTTTTTTTTTTTTGAAAAAACAATTTTCTGTCGAACATAAATTTAGATAAAATCACAGGGAAATCAAATGTTTGAGAAGAACTCAAATGTTTGTCCCCTTGTCTTCGTTTTGTCTTGTCTCCTCTTTCTTCTCAAAGGTGACCACCAACATAATTTAAAAGAAACTTGTTTTCTCACCTTTCCTTCAATTTTCTTGTCTCTCTTTTTCTCTCTCTTTCTTTCTCTTCATAACTATTTTGCTTGAGCTTTGATTGAGAGATGCTCGCATGGTGGCTGAGTTTTAGACTATATGATACCTCCTTTGGGTCAACTTCCATCTTATTCCAATCTAATTCATGTTCCTTCTATGATTATAAGCTTCAAGCTTAGTTTTCTTCCTTCTTGTTATTTCTGTCTCTAAGTTGTCTATCTTTATATGTTTGTTTTAGGGGGTCAAGGTTTATCCCTAGGGGACTATTTCAACATTCTACACCTATGAAGATTTATTCTATTATCACCATCCTGATCTTCATGTCTCCAGTGATTCACAATCTCCCTACCCCTATTTTTCATGAAGTTTTTTGTTAGCTAAAGCACATAGTCCTAGCTTTTATCCACACAGATGTAATGTATCATTTCATTGATACACTATCAATGTCTTTGTGACTTATTTTTATTTTTATGTATGTGAATGAATAACAAATGAATAAATGGCTGCTTTTTGTTAGTATTTAAATCTCTTTTCCCTTTCATATGATTTTATTGAATGGTGGATTGTTTTAAAAAGGTTTAATTTCTTCTAACAATGAGTTATATAATAATCACGTTCATATCTAAGATAACAATAAGACTATTGACTAATAATGGTTTAACATCAGTCGTTTCACATCAAATTAGACAAACAAATATGACATTTGTTGTAACAGACGACTAACCTGTTTCAATAGATGACTCATTTATTGGAAATTATTCAACAGATATAGACATCTATTTCAAAAGATGACTAATCTATTGGAAGGAATCAAAATAGGTATTTATAGTTATTTTGATTTCTTCTAATAGATAGGTCATCTATTGAAACAGATTAGCTATCTGTTACAACATATTACCCATCTGTTGAAAGAAACAAGATAGAACATCAAGAGTTTAGATCTCATTTAACATATGACCCATTTATTGCAACAAATGGGCTATCCATTGCAATATATGGGCCATCTATTGGTAGAACACAATCCAGTAACAAGTACTATTTTGATTTCTTCTAACAGACCACCCATCTGTTTCAACAAATAAACCATCTATTGGAAGAACTCATTCAAGTATCAAGAACTATTTTTATTTCTTCCAACAGATTACCCATCTATAGCAACAGATGGGTCATTTATTGGGAAAATTCAATCTAATTGAAAGGATTGTTTTGCTTTCTTCCATCAAATGAACCATATGTTGCAACAGATGGGTCATCTGATTGGAAAACACAATCCAGTAATAAGAAATGTTTTAATTTCTTCCAACATATAACCCATATATTGTAACAGGTGGGTCAACTGTTGGATGAACTCAATCCAATAGCAAGAAATGTTTTGATTTTTTCCAAAAGATTACCAATCTGTTATAATAGATAGGTCATCTAGTGGAAGATATCAATCCAGTAACAAAGATTATTTTGATTTCTTCCAACGAATGACCCATCTATTGGGAAAAATCAATCTAGTAGCAAAAACTATTTTAATTTCTTCCAACAGATGACTTATCTGTTGCAATAGATGGGTCATATATTAGAAGAAATCAATACAGTAGCAAGAACTATTTTGATTTCTTCCAGCAGATGAGTCAGTTGTTGCAACATATGGGTCATCTACGTTACCATTTTTATTTGATGGACAAATTAATTGTTAAACAATAAATAAAAAAATATTTTATATAATAAATAAAAAAACATTTACATTACCAATAATGAGTTAAAATTATCAAGTTCATATCTAAATAAAAAACAAGACTTGTTTTACTATTACAACGATCATGCTGTATTTTGATCTGGGCATGTAGTTCTTTTATGGACAACGTTCTTACATATGAAGCACTTTTTTTGTTGGAAATGATTCTTTGACTCTACACCTCCTATTAAATTAACTTCTTCCCTATTTACTTAGGTCAATATGTAGAGAAGGTATTTATATCTCCAAAATCTCTACAGGAACAATGCAAGAATCTTCAGGAGGCATCAGATTAATATCCTCACAATATGCCATTATGTATTTTTCCACCAAATAATATAAATACGGGTACTCATAAATTTGTTTTCTAAATTATGCACCATATTAGGCTCAAAGTGTTGCCATAAAATGTGAACAAGGTATTTTTTCTGAGTCAAAACCACTACATATCCAAGTTTTTCTTAGAATATCAATCGGAAAACATCACCATGACCGTTGATACTGAACTTGTAATTGACTATTTGACGGGCCAATAACTTATTCCATAATTGATATACTTTGATATTTGTTTTTCCATTGAAAGTTAAAGTCTGTTAGGTGAGTTCCTCATCTCCATATGACTCACATGAAATAATTTGGCAAACTCATGTTTATTTCGTTAAATAGCACCACAATGGGAAATTCTCCTTTTATGTCAAGTATTACATTCACCGATTCAGCTATGTTTTACATTATAATATTATACCTATACAAAAATGACATAGTACGACATAATATTACAATAAACTCAAACAAGAAATTAAGTTTATAATAATTTACCAGTTTCTCAAAAAAAATATCCGACTTCATCTCTCAAATTCGACGTATTCCAGATGTTTTGCTGCCTTAGGTACCATATCCCTTATTTAATTGAAATAGTCAAATAACCCAGCTCTATCATATGCTTTATCCTTTGTATAAAAATGAGACACGACCTTTTAGTTGTGATAATTGTTTTGAATAATTTCCCTAAGGTGCCTGACAGCGCCCAAGCGCACATTCAAGTGTACGTGGTCTACCAAGTAATATAGTGGCCTTCAAGAAAGCCGAGTTATCGATCCCACAGAGACTAGATTTGGCAATGATTTAATTTCAGCTCATAATTTATATTCACTTGATGCGAGTGTAACCAAAAGAGAGAATTGAATTTATATATTGCAAGTAAATTAAACAATATGTAAAGTAAAAATCTTGTAACAATCAATAGGAGAAAACCCAGGGTTGAAGCACTCTGAACAATCATATTATGCTATTGGAGTTCATTTGTTAACTTGCTAATCTTGGTTATTGATTCGTAGGGTAAATTGTACGATTATGGTTTCCCAACCTCTAATCTATTACCTAAGTTGAACCTTACACTTACATAGTTGAGTGGGGATGTAATAATTCTCTTATGTTCTAAACAAATATCATCCTACATATAAATCAGGTAAAGTATCTAAGTACATCCCTGTCCTAGAAACTAATTCAAGTTTTTTATTTTATAAAGAATCAAGAACCATACTCTGCTTATTCTCATGCTCTATCACCCTATTCCCTCTCCCGAGTTCACAAGATTGACAATAGATGTATTCTAAGGGCAGCAAATCCTCAAAATAGTTAAAATAAGAATAAAAAAATAATCAATATTGATAAGCAAAGAAAACAAACTTAATCCATAGCAATAATAATCATGTTCTTGGCTTCAACACCATAAAGGGAGTTTTTATCCACTCATAGCCATAATCAACATCCAATTAATTGTATGACTGATTAAAACCATAAAAAAGGCTAAATTAAGAAATAAAAACCTAAAACGAAGGTTTGGAAGCCTCCAATGTTGTTCCAAGTGATCTAGAAGTTCAAAGATGTCCCAAAACGTGGTTTAACACGTTATATTTATAGTATATAAGTCATAACCCCACTTAGATTAGGTTTCCACATTGTTTTGCTTTAGTTCATCACTTTTATCCTAATTTTGATCATTGGCGCGTCGTGCCACAGTGTCAAATGGCATCCTAGGCACAATTGGGCACAACTCGGCACTTAACTCCCGATTTCGATCATTGGCGCTAAGCGGAGCAATCGCATTGAGATACTGTTTTTCGATAATTGCAAATTGGGACGGATCTGTGAAGCAGTGTTTCACTATTTTGGGTCACTTATTAATCCAATGGAATGAAGAACACAAAAATTGGACTAACACAAACTCTACACCCGCTCAAACATTTCCAGGGTTCCAAATTGGTGTCCAGCTTGTATCTTGTGCTTCCGTGGTTATTTTTGAGCCCTTTTAAGTTGTTTCCACTTGATTTAAAGCTTGTATATCCTTCATATAGCATCATAATCCATTTAAAAATCATCCTATAGCATTAAAAACAACAATTTAGAGCTCAAAACAACACAACATCCTCAACGACGAACTAGAAACACGAACTAAGCATAGGCTAAATTCACATTGAGCTTTAACTCATTGTTTTTACTCCTTTCTTGATTCAATTGACCCTTGAACATTATAACTAAGTTTTTGTTATGCAAAAATACATTATTAAAACCTTAGTAACTCATTAAAACACATTAGAATTCAACACAATAGACTAGGAAAACACCTAGCTCAAGCTAGTTACACTAGTTTTCTCGGTTGAACTCTAAATGCACAAATTAAATCAAAACTCATGTGAAACCACCATTAAACATTGTAAACACATACGTGGACACATAAATGATCATTTATATCATTATCAACACATATAGCATACGAATCATCCATACAACAAGGCTAAAAGGCTAGAATAGTAATGGTAGAGTGCATAAATACACCCAACTTCACCACCCCACACTTAAAGCTTTGTTCGTCCTCGAAGAACAATTAAATATAAACACCATGAGCTGAAAAGACTCCACTCTTCTACCATATGCAAGAAATCCAAGCTAGCACTACAATGACTACACGGAATGCAAGTTTACAACACTAAGCATGTTATACACAATTGAAAGCTCAAGAATCCTACTTCCAAAACATCCTAGCCTCAAGAATGGACTCCACACGTAGAAAAATCATGCATATCATTCAATCAAGGGCATCATACAAATCACCCACATTTATCAAACATGTGCCCCTCACAACAAGAGAGTTAACCATAATCACTTAAAATTATGCAATTCATAACATGATGGGTATAGGAATCAAGTTACACTCACTCTCACAAAAAATTCACAAGTTACACACAATGAATCATAGGATTTCCCTTAGTGTAGTGCTCCACTAATTGTCAAATGTAAAGCTTTGGATCAATTAGGAATTTTTTGGATTGTAATGTAGGCTAAGGGACAGTTAGAAACTATTTAGGAATAGTAATTAACCTCTCTAAGATCTTTAATACATTACATTAAACATTTAAAATCAATCTCCAACAACCAAATTACACTTTTTCATCCACCCATAACTTTTATTTTTGCCCCATCTCTTTTAAGTATTTTCTCAAACACTTGGAGGACGCATAGTTTACTACCACAAAAATTAATTTTTCTCCTTTTCACAATCATGAAAATAGTTCTAACATCATTTATTTCACCACCATCCACCACCCATCAAATATAAACACCAATAACTATTACCTTGGGGAATCAATTTTACCATTTTCTTCTTCAATTTCTTAAACTCCTTACTAAATCAATTTTTTTCATTAAAGCACTTAGGAGCTTTTTTGGATTAAATTATGGTTTATCAATGAAGGAGATTAGGCTACATATGAGGATACCAAAGAAAATAAGCTAAAGGCTCAATGGGGGTTAACTAGGATAATGCACAAAGGGTAGCAATAGAAAGCATGAACTAAGTCTATCAAAGAAATGCCTAAGTCATCTCCTAAACCCACATTCTTTATGTCGCTTCACACACACACCGGGAAAGTTCTAGACATCACATGCAATAATGAATATAAAAATAACCTCACACACATGGCACATGCTCAACTCAATAGGATTATCATAGACTCTCAACCAAACAAAAGCATAAATTCAAAATTAGGCCAAAAAGTACAAAAGTCAAAAATATAAGCCTAAGAGTCTCAAAAATAGTAATTCATTCAATCAACATGTTTTTACCAAACAAAACACTTGCAGCAGTTAATCAAAAATAGCTCCAACAAGAACATCTTACTTATTCCTAACCTAAAAAAAATAAATTGAGACAAAATTTGGAAATTTCCCTACCCCACACTTAAAAATATACTTTGTCCCCAAAGTAAATTTAAAATTAAAAAATAAAAATACTCCCTGATGCCTCTAGGGCTATATAATATTATATTTTTTGCATAAATGGGATATATGTAACCCCACACTCAATTTTTTCCATGCTCCTTAGGTCATGTTTATGGTACTCAGACTTCCCATGAACCCGTGACTCAACCAAAAACAAAAACTATGAGAAACAAAAACTAAAAACATGAAAATAAAACATAACTATTTAACTTAGGTTGCCTCCGAAGCAGCGCCTAATTTAGTGTTGCGGCACCACCCATATCAACTCAACCATATCCCTTTACCCTTTTACTCCCTTTTAGGTACCATTTTTTTATTCGTTTCAAACCTCTTTTACCTTTTAACATGTTAGGAAGTGGTGTTTTCATCATAGAACTCTCAATCAGGTATTTGGAAGAGGTCTTTAGTGGCTTAGGCACTCCACACTCATCCCTTTCAAACACACTAATCATGTATAAATATTTATATAAGGAATTTTAAATGAGGGCCTTGTAAATATCAAATACCACCTCTTCATCATATATCCTCATCTTGAGTGTTCCTTTTCTAATATTAATTAAATCCTTTCCGATTTCTAAGAATGGACGCCTCAAAATAATTGGTACGTGTTCGTTTGCCACAAAATCAAGAATAAAAAAGTCAGCAGAAATAACAAATTTACCAATGTTTATGAGTTCATCCTCAATGATTCCATCCGGATATTCTACAAATTTGTCTGCTAGCTGCATCACCACTCGTGTTGCTTTACACTCCCCCAAACCCAATTTTCTAAATAATGATAGGGGCATTAAATTTATGCTTTCCCCTAAGTCACACAATGCATGGTTTTCTTTTGCCCTAATTTGAATAGGGATAGCAAACTTCCCTTAATTTTTTAATTTCTTGGCGATTTTTGTGTCATTATTGCACTACAGTTTTTAGTGAGTGTTATAGCTCCCACATATTGCAGTTTTATCTTGTTCAGTACCACATCCCTCCAGTACTTTTCATACTTAGGCATACTTTACTGAGCATCTAACAAAGGTATATTAATATGCAACTCTCTCAATATGTCAATGGACTTTTTGAATAATGCATTCTCCTTCTATTTTATGTACTCTTGACGAAAGGGAAATGGTAGTGACTTTTTCTTCTCTGGTTCAACACCTTTTTCCTTCAAGTGCTCAGACTTTCTTGAATTTTTAGCAACTCTGTCATTTACCTGTTGGGTCACCACCTCAGTATCTACCTTTTTTGTTTCCTTGAAAAGTTCTCCTTGAAGATCTTTACTATTATGTAAGGTAATTGCCATAACTTGCTTTGGATTTTCTCTATCAGAGGGCAAACCACCTTGAGAATGGGTATTTAACGCTTGTTCTATCTTCCCAACCTATAACTCTAAATTTCTCTATGCCACTTTCTAATTCTTTAATTATATTCTTTGACTATTTAGATATGCAATTAATTATGTTTGACCAGCTACGGGTTGCTTCATCATCTCTTCCATATTTCTAGATGATTTACTTGATTAGGCCTATGGTTGTAGGGTATTCCATGACTGATTTAATTACTGAGTTTTCCACTTCATGTTGTAGGCATTATCATAATTTGGCCTTTGAGCATTGCCCACATACATCATAGATTCCAGATTTAAAGTACATATGGCCGCTGTATGAACACTATTTTTGTATACATTACACCAACTTGTAGCTTTTTAGATCGCAATGACTGTGGCTGCAGGTTGTTCTACATCTAAGTTTATGGTGTTGAATGTTATATTGATTAAATTTTGTAAGGTAGAAACCTATGCTGATAAGGCTGTGAATTGGTCTACCTCCAATAGTCCTGTAATACTTTTTGTGGACCTTCTAGAATCTGAATGCCACTATGGATTTCCTTATGCTATGCGGTTTAGCAATTTGTACAGCTCATCATAAGTTAGCTCCAATGCTTGACCACCTGTGGTTGAATCTAGCAAAATCTTTGTATTGTGATCAAGAGCTTTTACAAAAGTATGAGCAAGTACCTCATTAGACTATTAGTGATGTGGAAAATCTCAAAGTAGAGCCTTGAAGCATTCCCAAGCATAATACAGGTTTTTATCAGGCTTCTATTTGAAGTTCACTATCTTACTATGAAGTCTCGCAGTCTTACCTGATGGAAAGAATCTGATGAGGAAGCTTCTGGCTAAGTCATCCCATGTTGTGATTGAATTGGCCATCTCTGAATTCAACCACCTTTTAGCTTCCCTAATAAGTAAATAGGGGATGAGTGTCAGCCTCACATAATCTGGAGTCACCCCGATTGGAGTGAATATGTCTATAATCCCAATGAAGGCCTGCAAGTGGACTTGTGGATCCTCATGTGAAAGCCCAGCAAATTGTACAATGCTAATAAGAAGTTGAACAGTATTGTATTCCAACTCAAAATTCCTCCTAGCTGTTGGTCTCTAAATTAGGGAAGTCAAGATCGTTGGAAGTGGGACTGCCACTTCCCTAATCTTCCAACCAGCTGCTTGTTGTTCAGCCATAGGAACAATATTCTCTTGGCCTTCTTGGATTTGCCAAATTTTGGGGAGAAGGGTTACTTCTCTCCAACATTGATGGTAAAGTTGCTCAGGTTTCGAGCTTGGTTCTACTAACTCCCAATCCCTTGCCAGCTTATAAACCTTGAAACTTATTTCCTACAAAAACAAAACCAAGACCAAGTGTTAAAAACACCAAATAAATCTAAAAGTAAAACTAAAATAAATAATTTCTAAATAATAAGTCCTTGGCAAAGGTGCTTAAAACATGACAACGCCCAAGTGCATACGCATGTTTACGTGGTCTACCAAGTAATATAGTGGCCAGCAAGAAAGTTGAGTTATCGATCCCACAAAGACTAGATTTAGCAACGATTTGATTTTAGTTCATAATTTAGATTCATTTGATACGATAGTAACCAAAAGAGATAAATGAATTTGTATATTGCAAGTAAAATATATAATGCATAAAGTAAAGATCTTGTAACAATCAATAGGAGAAGCCCAGGGTTGAAGCACTCTGAACAATCATATTTTGCTATTGGACTTCATTAATTAACTTACTTATCTTAGTTGTTGATTCGTAGGATAAATTTCACGATTATGGTTTCCCAACCTCTAATCTATTGCCTAAGTTGAACATTACACCTACATCATCGAGCGGGGATGTAATAATTTACTTAAGTTCTCAACAAATATCATCCTACATATGAATCAAGTAAGGTATCTAAGTACATCCATGTACTAGATACTAATTCAATTTTTGTATTTTATAAAGAATCAAGAACCATTCAATGTTTATTCTCATGTTCTATCACCCTATTCCCTCTCTCGAGTTCACAAGGTTGACAATAGATGTATTCTAAGGTCCGTGAATCCTTAAAATAGTTAAAATGAGAATAAAAAAACAACCAATATCGATATACAAAGAAACAAAACTTAATCCATAGCAATAATAATCATGTTCTTGGCTTCAATCCCGGAAAGGTAGTTTTATCCACTCATAGCCATAATCAACATCTAATTAATTGTATGAATGGTTAAAACCATAAAAAAATCTAAATTAAAGAAATAAAAATCTAAAAATAAGTTTTGGAAGCTTCCAATGTTGTTCCAAGTGATCTAGAGCTTCAAAGATGTCCCGAAATGTGATTTAAGACGTTATATTTATAGTATATAAGTCATAACCCCACTTGAGTCAGGTTTCCATGTCGTTTTCCTTCAGTTCAGTACTTGTCTTCCAATTTTGATCAATGGTGCATCACACCACAGTGTGAAATGGCATCCTGGTCATAACTAGGCACTTAACTCCCAATTTTTGTCATTAGCGCTAAGCGATGCAATCACGTTAAGACACTGTTTTTGGACAATTGCAAAAAGGAATGGTTCTGAGACTGGTGTTTCATCATTTTGGTACCATTCTGAATTTATGGAATGAATCATGTGCTAATTGGATAATAATAAGCTCCACACGTGCTCAAAACTTTTCAGGGGTCCAAATTGGTGTCTAGTTTGCATCTTGTGCTCCAGTGGTCATTTTCGAGCCCTTTTAAGTTGTTTCCACATGAGTTAAAGCTTTTATATCCTTTAATCACATCATAATCCATATAAAAAGAATTTTATAGCATTAAAAACACAATTTATAGCTCAAAACCACACAACATCCTCAATAATAAACTAGAAACACGAGCTAAGCATAGGCTAAACTCACATTAAGCTTTAACTTATTGTTTTGACTCTTTTATTTATTCAATTGACCCTTGAAAATTATAAATAAGTTGTTTTACATGTAGTTACATAATAAAAACCTTATAAACTCATTAAAATACATAGAATTCAACACAATAGTCTAGAAAATACCTAGCTCAAGCTAGTTACACTAGTTTTCTCGGTTGAACTCTAAATGCTCAAATTGAATAAAAACTCATGTGAAAACACCATTAAACATTGTAAACACATAATTGGACATATAAATGCTCATTTATATCATTATCAACACATATAGCGTAAGAAAAATCCTCAAAACAAGGCTAAAAGTCTAGAATAGTAATGCTAGAGTGCATAAATACACATAACATCAGTGCCTCATGCAACAACCATTGTAAATTGAAGGGTAGACAATTGAAACCATATTTTTGATACTTTGATTCCTGTACAAATGTAATACCCCACAAAATCTTAAGATTAACTTAGTCCATAAAAGCTTGGTTAAGGGTCCCAAGCTTAGAAAATTCTAGCTATGTATCTAGACTTAGTATTATTTTGGCCTTCGTAGGTTGGAAACTCTATTTCATGACCTCTATGGCCTTAAAATGCTAATATTTAGGTTGATTCATGATCAAGAATATCAGTAGGTGTCTTTGAACCATATTTGGGATTCCAAAATAGTGTATCGACATAATCTCGATGTGGTATGGTGGCCATCGCATCGATCAATATTTTTCTTGGCTTCCAATGGTAATTTATAGTGAACCAACGTGGAATCGATGCGGTGCATTACATTGGTCATTGTGTTGATGCCAATAATGCATCGTGTTGGTCTGCACATCGATAGTTCAATTTTTAGCCTTTTAAACCCGCATCCAGAGGGGTAAATAGGTCTTTTCCCACCTTACATCAACCCCCCAAACATATCATTAAGCCATCCAAGAGGCAAAATATACTGATTCTCTCTAGAATTTATGAAGAACAAACCCTAGTTTATCATATGCAAGATCTAAGACTCAAGGTTTCCACTATTATTCTACAAGAATTCGCCAACTAAGGTATGTAAAGTGTTCATCCAAGGGTTTCTTCCACCCTTGGAGTCCAAGAAACTCTTTTAAACTTTAAGTAGTTGGAATTTATGACTTCCATGATTGGAATTAAAGTGTATTCATGATTATTATGTTAATTAGATTTCTATTTAATGATTTATTATACGTTTCATGTAAATTTGGTCATTATGTGCGTAGATTTGTATGAATCCATGTTAATCCCCTTGAAATTATGAAACTGGAAGTGAATTATGATGCCATCTTATTATGTGCATATATTATGCTCACCAAGTGCTTGACGAATTGTTCATGTGATCTAACAAGGGAAAGAAATCATGTCATGCTATCTTATTGGCAAGTTATATCATGCAAGTGTTTGATAAAAATGTCTCTATAGATACATTATGGACAAGTGTGCATTTTATTCTATGCAAGATCATGTGATGCTTTACTTTTTATGCTATCGAATCCTGGGGGTATTTAATACCCAACAATTTAGTTGTTTACCTAAAGCCAGTGTTAGATACAGAATAATATCAGTCATGTCATAATTAGTAGTACTATCAGTCAGTTAGAGGACTCAGGAAAACTCAGTAGACTCTGTATCAGTCCAGTCCAATTCAGTATTCAGTTTAGACCTCAATAAGTTTAGTCAGCTAACAAAATTCAGTAGTATTCTATCAGTCAATAGAACTCAGTTTAGTTCAATTAGACAGTATAATCAATAACATTCTAGTCAAGCTTAGTATGAACTCAAAAATTAGTTCAGTGTCTATTCAAATGGGAGTAGGATTCAGCACCGAGTTAACCCAAGGATGGGGGCATTCCGCCAGCAGAGGGTTTGACCCTTAGTAACAATCCCTGTGTTACAGAACTACGTAGCCAACATATATTGAGATATCTTCCTGCCAGATATTATGAGGGTTAATACATGTAATTCGAGTTTCCCTGCCAGCAAGGGTTGATGAAAGAGATTCTTGTCAGATAGGGTTAACTCATAACTTGGCTTTACCCGTGGCACAGTATTGACACCTTTACAATTAGGGTTATAGGTTGTACCCCATTCTATGTAGAAAGGGACATGTTGGTTAGATGATTACCTCCAATAGTCTCAGTTTTAGATTTAGTCAGGGTATAGAACTCAGTTCAGTTCTACGTATTCAAGACTGTCAGACATAGTCACCTAACTTAGTACAGAACTCAGTATAGTTATACAGAATTAGGAATGCTAGATACAGTCATTCATTTATCAGTAATTCAGTATCAATATATTTAGATATCAGTTAATCAGTATTCAGACTTAGTATTCAGTGTTATCACAATCTATGTTACTGTTACATATTCATGCATGTATTCTCATCTAGTTATACTCATGTCACTCAGTCAGTATTCTTTATGTATATAAACCCATGTATTTCATCCTACCTCACTTAGCATTCCAGTACATTCAAAGTACTGACACATACTTTTCTCTTGTGCTATGATGTTTTATATCATAGGTTCAGACGCACGGGATCCTAAGCTCCCTTAGCAGTTCACATCTTCAGTAGTCAGAGTTATTGGTGAGTCCTCATAGTTCGAGGACATGATTATTATTTCAGTATTTTAATTTATTTTAGTAGTCGGAGTTAGTTAGGGACTTGTCCAATCAACTCCATATTTCACAGTTTAGAGGCTTTTCAGACTAGAGTATTTTCAGACTGATGTATCAGTTTTGGTATTACTATACCACAATCAGATTTATTTCATTATTGAACCTTATGGAATGTTTTACACCTAATTTCCATATATTTTAGTGTTATTATTATTTAGTTATTGTAGCAGGTACCAGTCATGGGTTAGCTTATGGTCCTTCGGGATTTTGAGCATCGTGTAGCATCCGACGTACAGACTCAGGGCGTTACAAACTTGGTAGCAGAGACTAAAATTCAACAGAGTCCTAGAAAGTCTAAAATCCGCATCTAGTAGAGTCTTGTGCAAGGGTGTGTAGCGCGCCACGCTTATCGATAGGAGGCTACGAGGTGTTTTTAGAAAAGTTTCCCTTCTTTCAGTATTCATGTCGTGCGAGTGAGCATGAGCTCAAGTTAAAATCTTAGTCAAATTTATCTCTTCCTTATGCTTCCAGAATATGTCTTCCAAAGAATCTAACTAAAAAAGTAATGAAAACCAGTCAACCCCTCCGCCCATTCAGGCAGATCCCCTGAATGAGCATGTTTCTCACGCTAAATTTAGAGCTTCTTTCACCGCCTTTGTTTATTCAGTAGTTTTTCAGAATAGTCAGCTGGCTATTATCCTATCTAGGCTTATAGCTCATGTTCCACAGATTAAGGAGGAGAGGTGTAGGAAAAAAAGGAAGAAAGAATAAGAGGGCCAAAACGTCTAAGACAAAGAGTGGCCAAACTAATCCCCTTTGTTAGAAATATGGAATAAATCACAAGGGTATCTGCAGAGTGGGTAGCAATATATGTTTTGGTTGTGGCAAGAGAGGCCACAGACTCAGAGATAGTCCCATTCAGGTTATTAGAGTCAGCATAACCATCTCCTAGCTCAATTTAGTTTCTCGAATCAGTAGGGTATCTCTTCCAGTGCCACTAGTGGGCAGCATCCAAATAGACTCTATGCTCTTCAGTCCTGATAGGATTAGGAAAGTTCTTCTGATATGGTTACTGGTATGTTAATAGTTTTCTATTTACATGTTTATGCCTCGCTAGATCCAGGATATTCTTTGTCCTTTGTTACTCTATATATAGCAGTTGATTTCAAAATCAGTCTTGAAATTCAAGTAGAGCCTTTCTTAATCTCTACCCCAGTGGGTAAATCCATCATAGCTAGGTGGGTATATAGGAATTGCTTGATTATGATATCTCAGAAAGTCACTTTAACAGACTTAGTTAAATTAGAGATGACCGATTTTGATGTCATTCTCGGCATGGATTGGATTCATTCCTTCTATGCCTCAATCGACTGTAGAAATAGAACTGTCCAGTTTTAGTTTTTGAATGAACCTGTCCTAGAGTAGAGGGGTAGTAACTCTACACATAGGGGTCATCTTATTTCTTACCATCCGACGAGAAAGATGATATCTAAGGGATGTGTTTACCATATCATTCGAGTCTGGGACTCTAGTTTAGAAACCCTTACTCTTGAATCAGTGCCATTAGCATGTGAATTCCCAGATGTGTGTCTTGAAGATCTTCCCAGAGTTCCTTCCAAAAGGGAAATTGATTTCGTAATTGATCTTCTCCCAAATACTCAGCCCATATCTATTCTGCCGTACAGAAAGGCCTCATCAGAACTCAAGAAGTTAAAATAATAGTTGAAGGATCTCTTAGATAAGGAATTCATCAGACCTAGTGTGTCCCTGTGGGGTACACCAGTTTTATTCATTCGTAAGAAAGATGATTCTCTCAAAATGTGTATTGATTATCGTCAGCTAAATAATGTCATGAATAAAAATAAGTACCCTTTTCCTAGAGTCAATGACTTGTTTGACCAACTTTAGGGTGCCAGTTACTTCTCCAAGCTATACCTCAGATCGGGTGCCAGGTATTTCTCCAAGATATACCTCAGATCGGGCTATCTTCAACTCAGAGTCAGAGAATGTGATATCCCAAAATATACTTCAAACTCACTTCAAATTATTAGTCATGTCCTTTGGTCTTACCAATGTCCCAGCAGCTTTCATGGACTTGATGAATAATATGTTCAAGCAGTACTTGGACATGTTCATCATAGTCTTCATAGATAACCCTCTTGTCTATTTCCGTAGTGAGTATGAACCCGCTAATCATCTCAGACTCGTACTTTAGACTCTCAAAAACTATCAGTTATCATGATATCTATTTATGTCTTACATGTCATCTCTATGATCATAGCCCATACTCGTGCATGTTAGTAATCAAGCACGCTTACACTTCTTAGTATAAAGAGTACTAGTTCACCCAGTATTACGAATCATGTTCCATGAATGGAAAAACTCCAGACTCAAGTCATGCAGCTCATGACTCAGGTATCCATGTCATGCTAAATAGTATGCTCAGTTTCCATGACCCACGCTACACTCCTAGCGATCGGCTAAATTCAAATTTCATCATGCATATCCTCAATTTAGATCTTTTGATTAATCTATGGTGTTGACATTTTGTTCCTCAAACCTCAGTTAAGTGTTGAGTTTTATATAGTATTCATGCATACCTTAGGGCTTCATGTTTTAACTTTTCAGTGAACTATCCTTACAAAATAATGTAGTGATGAGCAGTTGCTTATAAGGGAGATAGTAAATGTTTCATGTTAAGAACAAATTATTGCATGCTAGTTTTACATGAGGATTTAGTTACAAAAATAGGCTTGGATATCATGGTGATGTGTAAGTAGCTAAATACATTTTGGAGATTTTAGTAGGCTTGAACATTATAGGAGAATTCAGTCCAGATCAAACCTCTGTAGGTAGAGTTATCAGAATCCAGTATTTAGTTCTAGTACAGTCTTAATTGTAGTCTTAGTTATAGTCTTAGTCACAGTCACAGTCCAGTAATAAGGTCAGTAACTCAGCTCAGTTTCAGGTTTGCTTGACCATCGTATACAGTTATTAGTTATTAGTATTTTAGTACCTCAGTTTACAGACTATTTCAAAATCATGTTATACGCTTGGTCTTACATTCTCAAATAATATAGTCTTCATGTATTCATGATTAGTACCTCATGTTGTTTAGTCATTGCTTACCTCATACATAAAATACTCTACTGTTTCATTCAAGACTAAGTACAGTTCAATCTTACATGACCAGTATTCAGCTATCAGCCATTCAGTTAATCACACAAGTTAGTATGTTTATGAATTCGTGCTTAACGCCCATGTGAATACTTACAGTAGTCTCAAATAAAGTGTCGTAGTGGGGTTGAGAGTATAGTTGATCGAGTATTTGAGGAATATGTCTAAACTTGAAAATTTATACTTGCAGTGCATAAGCCTTATTCACTCTATCTTAGATGATAATTCATACGTATCGCCTCATATTATAGAATTTTAACCAGGATGTGATTTTTTTATTCAACTATTTGATTCAGTTATGCCAATACTCCTTGCTCCATAAAGCCACTAGGTGTCAAAGAAAGGCTCTAGTCGAATATAAGTTTTCAGCATAAGTTAGTCTTCAAAACTATCAATTCAGTTTAATAGTTAGGCGGATAATGTTCATATGGTTGGGTTTCCCATCCTTTCATTTAGCCGCTCTATTCGAAGTCTTATGGAAGTAACTATTTCAAACTCGAGCAGCCAAATAGTTGTGTGTTCATTTTTATTCATGTAACATCTCCTAGTTTCAGATCCCAGATATTTAGTCATGACTCAGTTCAGAGGTGCCCTATGCATCATCCCAGCTTTTCCTCAGTATCTCAACCAAGTCAGCATTCTTAAAGGGACATAATGTCCTAAGGGGGATATACACCATCACACCCAAGCTTTCATGTCCTTAACCTCCCAGTTTCTCTTCATGTAATGAATCTAGTTTGGAATAATGGCTACTAATGAGTGGACCCTCAAATTCCAATTTCCGTCGTAAGCCATATATTTAAGGTGCTCCGTTCAGTTAACGATATTCAATTCATGTATCATATTTTAGGCTCAGTTATTTTCTCATGTTCCTGTACATGCATATTTAGTAACTAATCTAAAGTTGAGATCAGTGATTTTATGTTAATGAAAATCTCTTCTAAGAAAGAAGTGAAGAGGTTTGGAAAGAACGGGAAACTCAGTCCCCAATATGTTGGTCCTTACAAAATTCTCAATTTCTTTGGAAAGGTAGCTTACGAGCTTGAGTTGCCTTCAGACTTAGCTATAGTGCATTCAGTGTTCCATGTCTCTTTTCTTAAGAAATGCATAGGTGACACAACATTCATAGTCCCTATAGGGAGCATAGATATTTAGAACAACCTCTCTTATAAAGAAATCCCATTCAAAATCCTTGATTATATGATTCACAGACTGAGGAACAAAAAAGTCCCTCTAGTCAAAGTTCTTTGGCAAAATCAGTCCGTTGAGGGAGATACTTGGGAAGCGAAAGCAAATATGCGAACCAAGTATCCTCACCTCTTCTCCATAAACTCAGGCTAAACCCAAGGTAACTATTTTACTTTGAATTACTTAGTATTATGCTCAAATATAGATACCAACTTGGTATCAATCAATGTTGAATACTCAGTCATGCATTCATGAATCATGTTTAGCTATGTACTCATGCATCAGATATGTATATTCAGTATGATAATTCAGTATATCAGTAATCTCAATCATGAAATCATGCTTTAGTTGTGTATGTCAAGTGTCTAAATCCAGTCTATCAGTATTCTTAGCTTAGTCAGTCTCATTCGAGGAAGAATGTTCCCAATGGAAAGATATTGTAAGACCCCACAAAATCCTATGCTTAACTCAGTCCCTTAAAGCTTGTTAAGTGGTCCCTAGACTTAGTATCCCAACCGTTATTCATGATTAGGAACACCATGTTTGGGAAACCAAAATAGTGTATCGACGTAATTCATAAATTAGGTTTTTCAGGATTCACCACGTGGCTCATGATTCATGAATCACCTAATGTCAGTAGGTGTTCCCAAATGAGTTTTGGGTTTTTTCGACCTCGTTTGAACCATGTTTGGGAATCTAAAATAGTGTATCGATGCAATCTCGGCGTGGCACAGCGGGCATCGTGTTGATCAATATTCCATGGCTTTCAATTGCAATTTCTAGTGAACCAACAAAGACTCGACACAGTGTATTGGTCATTGCATCGATGCCAATGACATAGCGTGTCGGCCTGTGCGTTGATAGTTCAACTTTTAGCCTTTTAAACCCTTGTCCAGAGGGGTAAATGGGTCTTTTCCACCTTATATAAGCCCCCAAAACATACTATTAAGCCATCTAAGAGGCAAAATATACTCATTCTCTCTAGAATTTATCAAGAACAATTCCTAGTTCATCACATTCAAGATCCAAGACTCAAGGTTTCCACCATTATTCTTTAAGAATTTGCCAACTAAGGTATGTACAGTCTTCATCCAAGGGTTCCTTGCACACTCGGAGTCCAAGAAACTCTTTTAGACTTCAAGTAGTTGGAATTTATGACTTCCATGATTGGAATTAAAGTGTATTCATGATTATTATTTGAATTAGATTTCTATTTCATGATTTATTATACATTTCATGTAGAATTGGTTATTATGTGGTTAGAATCTTATGAATCCATGTTAAACCCCTTGAAATTGTGAAATTAGAAGTGAATGGAGCCTTCTTATTATGTGTATATATTATGCTAACCAATTGCTTGATGAATTGTTCATGTAAACTATTAAGGGAAATAAATCATGCCATGCTAGCTTATATGCAAGTTATACCATGCAAGTTATTGATAAAATGTCTCTACAGATACTTTATGAACAAGTATCCATTTTATGTTATGCAAGATCATGTGATGCTTTACTTTACATGCTATAGAGTCTTGGAGGTATTTAATAACCAATAATTTAGTTGTTTACCTAGAGCCAGTGTTAGAAGTAGAATAATCTCAGTCATGTCACAATCAATGGTACTTTCAGTTAGTTACGAGACTCAATAAAACTTAGTAGACTCTGTATCAGTCCAGTCCAGTTCAATATTCAGTTCAGGTCTCAATAAATTCAGTCAGTTAATAGAATTCAGTAGTATTTCATCAGTCAATGGAACTCAGTGAACTCTGTTCAGTTCAGTTAGACAGTATAATTAGTAAAAATTCTAGTCAAGCCTAGTATAAAATAGGAAATCATTTTAGTGTCTATTCAGATGGAAGTACGATTAAGCACTGAGTTAACCTAGGGATGAGGGTATTCCTGCTAGCAGAGGGTTTGACCCTTAGTAGCAATCCCTGCATTATAGAACTATGTAGACAATGTAGGTTGATTTATCTTCCTGCCAGATATTTGAGGGTTGATATATCTCATTTGACTTTTCCTGCCAGCGAGGGTTTACGAAAGAGCTTCCTGTTAGAAAGGGTTAACTCAAAACTTGTATTTACCCATGTCATGGTATTGACACCCTTCCAACTGGGGTTATAAGTTAGACCCCAATCTATGTAGAAAGGGGTATGTCGGTTAGATGATTACCTCCCATAGTCTCAATTTCAGATTTAGTCTTAGTATAGAACTCAGTTCAGTTCTACAAATTAAGGACTGTCACACATAGTCACTCAACTAAGTATAGTTCCACAGAATTAGGACTGTCAAATACATTCATTCAGTTATCAGTAACTCAGTATCAGTATACTCATATATAAGTTAATTAGTATTCAGACTCAGTATTTAGTGTTATCATGATCTCAGTTACAGTTAGGTATTCATGCATGTACTCTCATCCAGTTATACTCATGTCACTCAGTCAGTATTATTTATTCATATAAACCCATGAATTTGGCCAACCTCACTTAGTATACCAGTACATTCAAAGTACTGGCGCATATTTGTCTCTTGTGCTATGATGTTTTATATCATAGGTTCAAACTTGTAGGCTCCCAATCACCCTTAGCAGTTCAGATATTCAACAGTTAGAGTTAGTGGTGAGTCCTCATACTCTGAGGACATGATTATTATTTCAGCATTTCAGTTTATTTCATAGTCGGAGTTAGTTGGGGACTTGTCCCATCAACTCCACAATTTAGACAATTTAGAGGCGTTTCAGACTAGAGTATTTTTAGACATATGTATCAGTGTTGGTATTACTATACTGTAGTCAAATTTATTTCAATATTGAACCTTATGGCATGTTTTTCGCCTAATTTCTACATATTTTAGTATTATTATTATTCAGTTATTACAGCAGGTACTAGTCATGGGTTAGCTTATTGTTCTTCGGGATTATAACAATCATGTAGCATCTGGGGTACAGACTCGGGGTGCTACAACAAAACTATACACAAATCATCGGTATCATCTATAGAACTTCTCATTTTTTCAAAATAATAGTGAGACGAGGCATCACATTCCATTTACACTACCAAAAAAAGACACCAAAAAGATATGATTCTCTGCATCTTATGCCATCGTTGATAACAAAATTCTTTCATGCTTTCTCTTTATGAATGTCCCATCGATGGTTATGAGTTTTTTCAACTATTGAAAATCAAGAATCCAAGCACCATAGGTTACAAAAAAGTACTTGAACTTTGTAATTTCATCAACATGGAATATCGTCTTACTTTTGAGATTTGTGGACTCAAAAATGTAATGGTAGGCATTAATCACTGCATACTTGTCCTCATATGTTCCCCTAACCAAAGACATTGCAATCTCCATGCCCTTATAAGTCTTCTAATAACTCATCTCACAACCCAATTCTATACGGAGTTGTAATGACCCTTAATGTCATTTTCTGCATTCTACTTATTTTTGTTGTTTAGATATTTCCCATAGCTACCCTAAGTCATTTATGACTAGCTGAAACTGACAGTTCGGTTATAGGGATGTTTGTTTGGTTTTGAGAGACAATTCGCTATTTTGAAGTCTTTATTGGTTTAAATTGGCTATTGGAAAAAAAATTAGTCATATTACCTCGTATACCAATTCTAACTATTCCAAAAGCTCCAAAATATTAATTTTAGGCTAGGTTTGACCCTTGGTCTGGGACCTAAGGTACTCGAACTATTTTGAGCCATTGATCAAAAGTTAAGAAAAATGACAATTAGCAATAGGACCCATTTTTCATTAAAATAACCTCAAATGGACTATGCCATTGAATCCAGAATATTGAATTTGATAGGTTAGCATAGTTTGTTTACATATATGGGATTCCAAATAAATCCTAAGGGGTTAGTGGTGTTGGTGCACTCACATCAACGAGCCTCTGATTTCTTATGCAATCTTCCAGGAACCAGCAAGTGTCACATAAGCGACAGTTTTAGTCCCATAACTGACACCCCAGGTAGCAAATAAAGTATCGGATATGTTATACTAATGCCGTATAAGCTATTTCTGCCCCTTTTTTTTCGTATCGCATATGCAATCAACAGGTCGCGTATGCAATACCTGTGTACCTGGGAAGGGTATAAATAGCCCATTTAGCCTACTTTTCACCATTTCTCATCCATCTCCAAGATATTTAAACCCTAAAAAGTGGAAGATCTTGGGGATAACATTGGTGGGCAATTTTGGAGCTTGATAAAGGATTAATTATGTAATTCACCTTCAAATTTGTGGTAAGATTTTATTATTTTCTTGGATGATTTCTCCATTCTCATATAAGAATCTCAAAATCTTGAGGACTTGATTCTATCTCCAATATATCTTGGAATTCACCTATTTTTTGGGTAAACATTCCTAGAGTATAGAGGAACGTTGAGTTGGTTTTAAAAATGCGATTTCCATAGATAGGCTGAATGTGGGATTTTTACGTAATTCTGGACACAAAGAACAATAGTATAGTATGGGTATCATTGTTCTCATTTTGATGAGTAGATTGTAATTTTGATAGTGTGTTACCTTGCGAAAGCTTCTCAAAAAGGGAAATCAATGATGTAGCAAATTATTTGGGCTTTCTTTAGTGCCCAAGTAAGCTAGGCTTAACTTCTTAATAGGTTGAACTATCTCATAGTATGATTATTATATTATGATAGATATGGGGTGGGATTTAGGTATGAATTATGAATAAGGATATTTGGCTGAATTGGAATGTTAGGTTACCTTGGAATCTTAATCATGGATAGTTAGTATAGTTAGTAAGGGCTTAGATGTATTGGCCCTCAAGGTATATATCAAGAGTGGAAATTCCTTAAAGTACTCAAGGTAGGTAAAATTGCTCTAGTATTTCATATTAGAGCAAAATTTCCCTTAATTGTGAGCAAAATTGCCCTTATTTGCTTAAGTTGAGGGGATTGCCTTAGTTGCTGCCGCTTGGGATGGGATTACCTTAAATATTCATATGTGGAAAGGATTTCCATCTTAGGCCTAATTAAGGATTACTTGACATCTAGGAATGACCATAGATACCTTAGCCTAGTCTAGGGTAGAAGTTGCCTAAATGGATCTTGGGGATTAGAAGTCGTCCCCCTTTGGTCCACTTAGGCAAAGACTTGTGATAACTTTGTAGACTTATTCACATATGTAATACACTTATTATTGGTAGCTTTGAAACATGGAGAAGTTAAATATAATTATTGAGTATGTAGTTGAATATTAGAGGATGGAGGCGATTTCTGAGTATTGCTAATGATATGTCCCTTATATGTCACTAATGGTATAATTTATAAGTGTGATTAATGACTTATGTATGTGATTACGGGTATGGCTTTTAAATATGATTAATAACATGGTTGATGTGCTTAATTCTATGGATACTGGTATGATTAAAGGTTAATGGCTTGTGAGTATTATATGGCTTATGTAGATATATAAAATGGCTCATGGGTATGATATGAATTTTGTTGATATATAATCTGACTCATGGGTATCATATGGATTATATAGATAAAATATTATTTATAGATCTGATGCGGCTTATATATAATATGGATCATGAATGTTATATGGCTCATTATTATGATTTGCTCATAGATAAAATATAGCTTATAGACATAAGAAATGGCATGTGGATATAATATGGCTCATAGAGATGATGTGGCATATAGATAGGCTTAGTGGCCTATGGATAACATTGGTGGCCTATAGTTATGGTTATTAATATAAGGTTGGATATGATAAGTAATATTTCTTATTAATATTAGTATTTATATGGTCTACTAATATGGGTAATGATTCAGCCTATAGACATTATTATGGATGACATATACAGATATAATTTCTCATCCATTTTATATTTATGAGTAAAAAGATGGTCTATAGATATGAATTATTGGTATAATCTATTATGTTTAGCCTATTAAAATGGATTACTAATATGGTTCAAAGAAAAAGTTCATAATTGTGAGTTACGTTATAAGCCCGACAGTTACCGATGATACTGCTGAATAAGTTCTAATTCAAGTCTGAGAAATCTGATGATAATATTGATAATACCATTTATTTCTAGTTTGAGTAAGACATGTAATATTGTTCATGATGTAATACGGGATGGATTTTTTCTTGATCATTGTATGAAAGTTTGTATACTTTGGTTATTCGATAGTTAGTTTCCTTGATTGTATCCTCCAAGCTTATGGGGGCCTGTGTTGGGTTATTTACTTTTCCATATTTATTGGCTTATGTGGGCCAAACTTGTAGTTATAATAGTATGATCCTTGTGTGATTATCTTGTACATATTTTCTTATTTATGTACAGCTGTGTCAAAGTTTAATTCTAGGTTTTCCCTTTTGTCTTGACTTAGCTTATGTTATTTTGTATCTTATTGTATTCATATGATGATTTAGCTCAGTCGACCAATAATGCCTTCATAGTACCCGTGGTTTTGGTGCTTATACTACACTTCTATACTTTTTTGGTGCAGATTCGAGTACTAGTTATCGTTGTTGGTTCTCCATCTGTGCAGATTTGATTTCAAAGATTGTGTTAGATCTTGGATCCAGAGTTACCCTTTTACTTCTAGATATCTATGTAAAGTCTTTCATTTTTGAAATGGATTATATTTATCTATTCAGAACTTATAGTTCTTTTATAGTTGCTCTTGTATTGACATTACTGTGTCTTGGGATATTTATTAGTTTTTGTTTATCTAGTAGATCTTTATGACTGTTTCATTGTTACTTGAATCTTTAATTTGTTGGTTTTTGGCTTTTAGGTTATTTTCTACTAAGTTATCTCATTACATCTAGATCTGGACAATGGTTTGGCTTATCTAATGGTGGGATAGAGTAGGTGTCATCATGACACATAAATTGGGTCGTCAGAAGAGTCGATTGGCCATATCTCTTGTAGAAAGGCCTTTTCTATTGGGGAATGTATTTTAGAAGTATTTAACAAAGACCTTTCTCATGGCATACAGATTATGTCTCTAAATATTCTCTAAACAACATGTGTAATACTTTTTGTAAGTCCGAGTGACAAATTTGTCAGAACTTATGAATTTCACAGCCATAGTTTGTTAGCCTCCAAAGTCTGTATTTTAAAATGAAAAACTAACAAGTAGATCCTTGTAGGATATTCAAGAACATTGATAAAGGAAGCTGGATATAGGAATGGAAGGATATCCAATCATAAGAAGTTCACAACACTCAAACAAGTATACAAGCAAATTAATAATATATCTTGGAAATGGAAGGAGAATCACTATCCCTGAATTATTGCAGATTAGGTCGATCAAATAGAAAATCAATCAAGATCTAAACAAATTAAGAAAGGTCACAACCATCACATGGACATCAAGACTAAAAGGAAACATATATCACGAACATGTCTGATATGGATGTATCCAAAGACATTTATCGACATGTCTTATATGGACATATCCAACAACTACATTCCTCAATCAAGGAATCAATTTAAATCCTTGATTGCGAAGAAATCACTTGGGTTTCTTTGTGAAGAGTAGAAGTTGAAAACTATAAATGATGAAGAATAAAGATAGACACTTCTTACACAACTTCAAGCAGAAAATTCAAAGTGTCTCAATCTTAGTCTCACAAGGCTTTGTAACTTTATCTTACAATTGTTATATAAAGAGTAGGATTGAGTCAACTTTGTAACATCAACTAAAACTGTGCCACAAGATCTGAAGAGAAAAATAAGTCTTCAAAACTTGTTTTCTATTATTGTACTCGAGCCAAACGTTCAACGATCTAACGAAACTTTGAAACCTAAGTGGACTAGATATAGACACAACATTGATGTTCCAAGTCGGGATAAATATTTGTGTTATTACTTTGCATTTTTTGTTTACTTACATAACTGTTCTAAATTTAATCTGTTTGTGAAGTGTTTTGATCTACAGGAGAGTGGACTGTAAGGATTCAGTGGTCCACTCACAAAAGAAAATTTTAATTTTCACCCTCTTCCTTCTTGAATTTCAATCTATAAGTTTTGATATAGAAGAACTTGAAATCTTCGAGGTCACCAAAAAACATCAACAGGTAATTCAAACTAACGTACGAGCAATAAGGTTGCTTTTGTTTATAGTTAGCAGAGAAGAACACGATAAGGTATCAATGTGTGAAACTACAAAAGAAATATGGGACAAACTGGAAGTAACCTATGAAGGAACTACCAAAGTCAAGAAGTCAAAAATTGTTGCCCTGGTCAATGAATACGAGCTATTCAAAATGGAAGAAAATGAGGACATTGAAATAATGTTTTCCAGATTCAGCAAAATTGTGTGTGAACTTAAATCACCGGGGATGATCTATTTACATTGACTGTAAGTTTGGAAGCTGGTCTGAAGTCTCTCAAGGACTTGGCAAACCAAGTCTGTCATTCTGGAAGATGGAGATCTTCACAACATGACTTATGGCGAACTACGAGGTAACCTTATCGCATATGAGAAAAATTATACCAACAATTTTTACAAAGATGAAAAGAATAAACCAGTAACCCTTAACGCTAATTCAATCAGAGAAAAGGACATTACGGAAGATGCTAATAGCAAAAGAATGTCCCTCATCAACCATAGGGTAAGGTGGATCATGAGACAGAGAAATCAAATATCCCAAGGAGGCCAAAATAATGATTCTATCAGAAATGAGGAACACTGCTACTATTGTGGAAAGCCTGGCCACTTAAAATAGAATTGTCCAAAATAAAAAATAAGAACATCCAAGTACAATCAAAATTTTGGAGCCCGGAGTGATGAAGATGAAACCAAAGTAGAAGTAGAAGCCGCAAATATATGTTTTATGGCAACAAGTGAATCTAGCGAGGTAAGACTAAACAATTGTCATAATTGTAACACTCTTAAATCTAACTTATATATGATTACTGACGAGCTTCAAAAAGTTATAGATGAATATAAAAAACTCTCTCAAGATAAAAAAAGTTGTGAAGCTCGATTTAAATAAAAACTCAAAGAGGAACGACGAAACTAGTCAATAGAAATTAAAGCATGTAAAATTGAAATTGACCTACTTCATAAATAGATTGATAATGCAAAAATAAATTTAAACAATTTTAAGGCATACCCAAGACATAATTTCATAAGATCAAACTTCTTTAAAAACTATTTGAGTTCCTCATCAGGGTCGTTTAAATCAGTTAAGAACTCTTTCTCTTATTGAGGGCCTGTTTGTTTCATCTGTGGACAATGAGGGCACAAATCCTACAGTTGCAGGAATAATCCTAGAAGCGTGTGGGTTTGAAAGCCCAAAAGAATTGAATCTAACTCGTAAATACCAAAAACCGCTTGGGTACCTAAGTAGAATTGATCTTCTTATTTTTCAAGGGCATGTCTGCAAAAACTATAGAAGGAGGGATTGATAGTAGATGATCTAGAAGTATAGCTGGAAAGAAAAGGTTCTCTTCTATTTTTAAAGAATGTAGATGGAAAAACAATCAAATTCATTGAAAACGTCGGAGTCAATATCACTAGAGTCAACTATACACCCTGCAGAGTCGACTGGTGCATTTGAAATAATGAAATAGAAATAAAGATAGATTTCCTCTGGGAGGGTACTGACCTTAAAAAAATCTTTTATCCCTATGACAAAGTCAGAATCAAATATGGATTGACATTGTCAGTTGATGCCCTTAAATATTTTAAGCTTTATTTTTTTGTGAAGAAATTTCCATGAAACAATTTTCAAAATTTGAAAATATGTTCTTAAAACTTTCAAAAAAGGGGGGCATTTTTTTAAGCCTTTAGAAATTGGTTATTGTTTTTACTACTCATGCTATAACATTATTTCTGATAATTCTAACATTTTCTTCTGATAATTTTTCTATTTTGATGAAAGTTTTATCTCATGAGTGATGCCCCAAACTCCTGACTCTACAAGTAATGAAACTTTAGTTGACTCACCAACAACTGGAGCAGTATACACAACTCTTGAAAGCTAGTACTTAAATTCTCTAAATCTTGCATCAACTACCTCATTTTAATCTGTCTTTTGTGATTGTTCCCAGAACAAGTGATAATTTTGTGCTAAATGTTCTGTGTATTTAGGGAAAAGTATATTAGTATTAAGTATTTTCTGCCCATGATCTAGATGAAAATTGGTTCTTATAAAAAAAATTCTTGATTTCTCTGAAAAAGATTTGGTGATAATAATTCATGAGTCATATTTTCTGACACAAATTATTTTACTTAGTCCAATTCTATTTTTTACTGGAAGAAAGATCTTGAAAATGATTTAGCATTAATGACTTATGATTCATATTTTTGGTCATAATTTGCTTGACTTAGTTCAAGTCTATTTTTTACTGGAAGAAAGATCTTGAAAAAGATTTAGCATTAAAGACTTATGAGTCATATTTTTTGTCACAATATTTGTTTTACTTAGTCCAATCTTACCTATTTTACCAAAAAATCTTCTTTTAAAAGGTTGTCATCACCATTTCCCATGCCACCTCTGCTGCCTCTCTCTCTTCCACATGTAATGTCCTTTCACTTCTATCAGTTCCTTTTTAAGTCCCTTTATTTCTCCATTCCTATCCCTTCTAAATATTTGCCTTCTCTAGGTTCTCTTAATTGGCTCTCCTTCTCCATCTCTCTCTCCTTCTTTAAATATTCCCCCCTCTCTCTCTCATAAAAAACTATTCAATGGCTAACATCTCTATAATTTTCTATGATAGCCCTACTCCTCTTTCAAAATCTTCGACTGAGTCCTCATCTCAGTCTATTCTCCTAAAGAGATGACGACCCTCTTTCAGCCCTATCCCCTATACAAATATACCCTTGTCTCTTTCATCCCTCTTTAGAAGAGATGCACCATTTCTTGACAAACCTTCACAAATAAAAGTTCCTCTTCTTCAAAAATTACTCAATCATTCCTAGTCGTATCATTAATCTCAACCAACTTAAAGATGACTCTTGTAATGTTAGCCAATTTTTCAAATTTCAAGACTTGTCCTTATTTTTTGCCTCTACGAAACTCTAGTCAATAAAGACCCTATTCACACGTTTTACACTAATCTTATACTTTCCCCAAACAGTGGTGAATTCTGGACTCTTGTGCTAGGCACAAGAATTGTCTTGAACAACTTTCTGTTTGAGAATTTTTTTCGATACTAAATTTTCTGGTTTGATCCCTTTTATGAACAATAATTGGCCTGAGAACTTTGAAATGGGGTTTGAGGAAGCCATTAAATTTTTGTCTGACCCTGACTCCATATCAACCAATATTGGTCCTCTATTGTTATTCTTCAAATTTTTCATTATGGCACATATCATTGCTACCACTTTGATTTTGCGAAAAGGATCCCTAAGCAACATCACTTGTTGTGATGACTTTGTGATGTACTGGCTGGTCAAGAAAATTAAAATAAATGGTTCTACTTGGGTACACAAGTACATTCTTAAGAGCACAAGGAAAGTCAATGCATTTTCTAGTTTGCCGTACAGACTTCTTATCACCTGGATCCTCTTGTTCTACTCCATTGATCTGTCTGGCTATCCCCCGGTAGAAGTTGCTGCAACTTATGATTCAGGAACCTTCATCAGTATGGAATATGTTCTGGTGGAAAATGAATGGTACATAGTCTGAGCCTCCAAAAGTAAGTAAATATGTCTATAACCCTCTATGATGAAGGAACTTGAAGAGCTTAAGCAACGGTTCAAAGTTGCCGAGAAAGGTATCATGCAGCTCCAAGAGTCTACTTCCAAGCTCTTGGACCTTAAGAAAAGTATGAGCTCCAATATAAGTGTCGTCCCACTAGGACTTAATGGTCTCAAACAAGAAGGAGTCAAGTTGTTCTCTCGAGTGCCCTCTTGCATGGACTCTTTGAAATCCCAAGTCTCTCCCTTGAATGATGATATGGATGTCTTTGTTTAAGACTCCTACCCTTTCTTTGTCAATAAGGTTGAAAAATCCTATGGCAAGCTCTGTCAAAAGATACATAACACTTTTACGTACATTCTATAGAAACGGTGAATTATGAACTTCTCATTCAAAAGGGGGTCTTGTCCCTTATGCTTATGATGTGTAAGATAATTTTTATCATACTATCTAAAAATTTCGCTTGTTGTGCCTAGTTATGACTATCCATGGTTACCTACTGCCTTTTTTTATGTGTATTATGGGCTGCCCTGTCTGTGTGTGATATTTTCTTTTTGCTTCTATTCTTTTGTATTATGCCAAAAAGGAAAGAAAGATAAAAAAGGAAGCACCCATTAGTCAAGAGAAACTAGCCGACTGTCGACACATAAAGGTCAACTGATAATCCAAGAAACTTAGAATAACAAAGATGCCCACAAGTCAGGGGAAGCAAAGTCGAATTTCGGTGCACAAAGGCCAACTGAAGCTTACAACTTAAGGGGAGCAAGCTGATTGACAGGGAAGTCAATTGATGTTTACTCATGTTTGTTATTATCAAAAATGGGGAGATTATTAGCCTCTAAAGTCTGTATTTTAATATTGACAAACTAAAAAGTGGATCTTTGCAGGATATTCAAGACCACTGATAAAGGAAGATAGCTCTAGGAATGGAAAGACATCAAATCATAAGAACCTCACATCACTCAAATAAGCATAGAAAGAAAATTAATCAAATATCGTTGAAATAGAAGGAGAAATACTATAGCATAATCACAATAGATTAGTTCAATTAGATCAATCAAAAAATCAATCAGGATCTAAACAAATAAAAGAAGTCCACAACCGTTACATAGATATCAAGACTAAAAGGAAAGACAGATCACGGACATTTCTAATATGGATGTGATCCAAAGGTGTATATGGAAATATCTTATATGGATATATCAAATGGTTACATTCCTAAATCAAGGAATAAATTTAAATCCTTCATTGAGAAGAAATATCTTAGGTTTCCATATGAAGAGTAGCAGCCAAAGACTATAAATGATGAAGACCAAAGATATACACTTTTTACGAAACTTCAAGCAGAAAATTCAAAGCACCTCAATCATTATCTCACAAGGCTTTGTAACTTTAGTTTACAATTGTTATATAAAGAGTAGGATTGAGTTAACTTTGTAACATCAACTGTAGCTGTGTCACAAGATCTGAAGAGCAAAACAAGTCTTTAGAACTTGTTTCATATCATTGTACTTGAGACAAACATTCAACGATCTAAGGAAACTTTGAAACCCAAGGAGACTGGACATAGGTACCACATTGGTGTTCTGAACCGGAATAAATCTTTGTCTTATTACTTTACGTTTTGTTATTTACTTAATCGTTCTAAATTTAATCTATTTGTGCAAGTGTTTTGATCTGTAGGAGAGTCGACTGTACGAAGTCAATAGTCGACTCACAAAAGAAAATTTCAATTCACCCCCTCCCCTATTGAATTTAATCAACCACTGATTGTATGCAGAATGAGCACATCTAAAACAATAAACATTACGTGAATTAATCACTTTCTTGAGTCTAAAATCTTTTTTCTGCAGACAATATTCAATAAAATGACTAGTTCTTCATTGTTCTTGAATTGCATTCCCTTGTAAAAACTAATTTCATTATCTTGAAAATTTCTCGACTGTGTTGATTGAGAACTACCTACTGTATTGCTCACAAAAATGGGCGTAGATTTTTATTCCTCCTTCACCTTAACTTCATCTTTACTCTAATCGTCATCTTGAATATTCATGTCCTTATCATCTAATTTATCATTAAACATATATTATTCTTATTGTTGATGTTTGGCATTCTGATTCTTATTCTTTATCAGTTTTTCTACCATGTACACCCTTAAAACCGGCCTAGTTGCATTAATCAGATAAGCACACAAACGAACCTGATCGCTTTTCTTAAAAGGTAGGACTCTCTAATTTTAAAAAGAGTTGTGCATGTAATTGAGGATAAGATCTTTTGGTTGACCATTTAGTCCACAACAGTTGATGATTAAGTTCAAAAAATCATCATACAAAACATCTCTTTGGACTGTCATTGCTAACTTCTCTAACATTTCTCCATCCTTTCAACGCTAATTATTTGGTTGTTCTTATCGATCCATTCACCGTAAAAATAATCCCTTATTGTTATTAATCCCTCCATTAATGGTACCTAAAGACATTTTTTAAGAAAGTTAATAATGAAATTATAGAAAAATTTGTAATGATAGTATAGTATATACAACAAAAACAAATTATATACACCACACTATCATTATCAATGTTACAACAAATGAGACAACTGTTGAATTAAGCTTCAAGTTTTGTGCTAGTACTGTAATATGAATTCTAATAGATGAGTCATCTGTTGAAATAGATTAGTCACATATTGGGATTCATGTTACAGTCAACAAAACCTTAAGTTGATTCCAAAAAATGAGTCATTTGTTATAATAGGTGAGTCATCTGTTACAATAGATTAGCCATCTGTTGCAACAGATAACTTAACTAGAATTTAGCTTCAAGTTTATCCTAGTGCTATAACATGAATCCAACTGATGAGTAATACGTTACAATAGCTAAGTCATCTTTTGCAATAGATGAGTCACATATTGGAATAGATGACTCATCTATGGGAATTAAATTCAGGTTTGTCCACAGTAACATGAATCTCAATAGGTGAGTCATTTGTTGCAACAAATGACTCATTTATTGGATTCAGCTTTAGGTTCTATCAATTTTGAAACAAAACAATAACAAATTTACTTAGTTAAAAAATTAGACTAAAACTTTATTTTTACTTACCAAAATCACCTATGAAGTAATTCCTAGTGATATAAAAACAAAATTTGACCTAAAAAATTGATCCAATAGCAACAGTAGTGGTAACAACAACAACAACAATGGTGTGACAAATGAAAAATATGAAAAAGATGATGATGATTATGAACAAGAAGAGATGATAATGAAGAAGAAAATGATGATAATAAAAAAGACGAAGAAAAAAAAAAGAAAAAGAAAAAGCAGCAACAATAATGAATAACAATAAAAGAAAATAGAGAGAAAACAACAATAAAATAAAAGAGAGAGAAAATATGAGCAGCAATCGGTCCCACATATTTTCCCTCCATTTTTAATTATATTAGGGTTTATATTGGGTCAGAGTGTAAATAATAAAACTTGTGTGCAATTCTCAAAATTTCTTAAACCAAAATTTATTAATTGTCACATACACTCAATTCTTAAGACTTGAGTCACCTACATTTCATTTTAAAACTTTTTTGTCACCTATAATTCATTCTCTTATGCAAATTGAACCAGAGGTGTTGTTTAAGTCTGTATTTAAGTATTCATGACATTGACCAAGTATAAGGGTCAAATGCATTTAAAAACTTGATTAAGTTAATTAGAGACTCAATTAATATTTTTAAAACTTCTTAATCTTCTTAAAACTTCACATCAACCCATAATAATAATCTCATTTCTCTCTCCAATGTCTTGAATCTCTCTCTCAAACTTCTCCTAACGGCTACTGCCAACCATCGTCAACCAACACGACCTTCAATCTTCGATGACTTTCAACCGTTGGCAATAATAGTTTTGAGTTCTTCATCAATCCTTTTTGACTTTCAACCATCAATTTCCTCAAAAATAGATCAATGTGACTACTTTCTCCAACGACAACAACTTTGAGTTCTTCATCACTCCTTTTTGACTTTCACAAGTAAAAAATAGGGCTTTTTATTTATGATGAAAAAAGAGAAACTTGAGTTAGATTCTTGTCTAGTATGGGTTAATAATTTTAATATCCATTAATTAAAAATGAAATGGAGACTCAAGAAAACTTAATTTGTGGTATTCCTTCTCTTAATATGAGTGATGTAAATATGATATCTTTTCAGAGTGAAATATTATTTTTTGTTGTTATTGTAGTTCTTGTTCTCGATCATTGTTGTAAAAATAGGGAACTTGAATTTTAAATTTTTTCGAATACATCTATTGTGACCAAATCTAATAATTTTTTGTTTTGTGAGATCCCTAGTTTTGTTGGTTTAAGTGAACACTTAAACAATTATAGATTTGTTGGTGTTTGTTGTATTTTGTGGAGTTTTTGTTGGATAACCATTTTGTGTGTTTTTGTGTTGGTGTTGTTGGGTATGAGTTGGTGTTGTTAGGTCTATGTGTGTGTGTGTTGGTGTTATATTTGTAAATGTTTGTAAATGTCACAAGCAAAACTATGCCTTAGCCATGATAGGTATCTCCAATCAACCACGGACTGGAGACCACCCCCTTAAACTAAACAAACACCATACCTCGCCCAACAATGACTGAATTTCGAACATATAAAAAGATATAGCTACACAAGTTCAAGGAAATAAAAGTTATGTATATAACTGATAATCGGTAACAGATCAAAACAACTGAAAAACATCACCCAAGTCCATAGTAATCTAAAAAAGGCTCTATGCAAGAAAAAATAAAAACCAATCTTGGTTGGAATATGCCCCCGACTCTGATAATGACAATCACAATATTACTGATAATGAATACCATCAACTCAAATCTAAGAATGAAAACTGATAAAATGCCTAAGCCGTCCAAAGAATGGAAGCTTACCACTTCGCCAAAATAAACCGACGAACCAAGTCGATCCACCTAACTCTACGCAGGAAAAGTAGAGGTATCTCGGTGCCTTCATCACGTGGGGATACAACGTCTAGAGACGGTTAGTGGGTTGAGCACTAGCATGTAATTCAAGAATAAGGACAACATAATGTCGTGATCAAAATTTCAAAATTATTAAAAAGTAATGCACATAATCAAATGCATATACAAATATATATCACATGCCGGGATAGGAGACAAGGCTTAAGATGCACTTTAAAACTTTATCTTGGATTTGTTTAGCTCAACCATCATAACATAAGAAGTCACCCATGGGATATATGGGCCCAGTTCTTCCCCAATTTGTAGAGCCCCAATGCGTGTGACCGCATGAACCAAAGGGTATACGTATGCACTATAGGGGACTACTTCCCAACATATCAAGGTGACACAAGCATCGAATCGTATAATATAATATGGGGGACTAGAAACGCGCAATCATATGATAGTAATAAGGGAGACTCTAACCACTCAGTCATTTATACCCCCATCTCGGAAACTTCAATTTTTAGTATTGGTTCCCGAGGAACTCCACTTTTATGACTCAACTACACAACACTCATTAAATCCTAATTAAATTATTCATCACATATTCCCATTCATTAAACCATGATATACATTTAGGAATACATTTTTGGTATCGTCAAACCAACTACACTTGCAAGGTACTATTTACAGGCCAAAAAAATTTCATTATTTGGGGAATTCATAGCCTCCTTTGTTCAATTATACATTACCTTTGGGAAGATATAATAATGGGGGAAGAGTAACATGCCTGAGATACTAAGTTTTACGGATAGAATTTAACCCTTTAGCCCTTTGATAACAAACTTCTTGGAAAACCTAAGTATATTGCTTGAGGGATTTAGAGAGAATAAAGAGAGTTTTATATGTTAAAGTATGAAAAAAATTCCCCAAAGGTGTTTTATGGACGTGGTCTAAATGGTTAAAGTGGAAAATGTCCAAAGTGCCCTCAACTTAAAAGCTGGAAAAGTGTCGCCAGTAACTATGGGCCACACAATGACTCATAACAACACCTTATGACTCGTCACCATGAGTCATAACAAAGACAGTGTCAGAGGCACCCATACTGGCAACCCTAAAACTTACATCATACGACTCGTATCACGACCCTACGACTCTTAAGGTCCAAGTCATATCCAAGACAGAGCCACTTAGGCCTTACACTAGTCACTCTATAATTTACACCAAATAACTCCTAACGCGTAGTTACGACTCATAGTGAGCCACTTGTACTTAGAACATAACTTATCCACACACACACTGTTTATACTATGATTTGAGTCTAATGATTTTGTAAGACTCCTTATGAATCATAGGGTGAGTCGTAGTTAGGACAGTGAGGGTAAAATTTTAGAAATTCTAAAAAACCAACACATGGGAAGTTTCAGTCTCCCCCCATATATCGCTCATCCTCGAATGATAGGTTAAGGTATTTATTAGCATGATTTGACCCCAAATGTAATCACACTTACCTTTAACAAAGATAGAAAATAAATGCATCGATAAATTCAAAATTTTCTATAACAAAGTTAGAAAACAGTGATGCTAAGATCACACATACCTTAAGCATTATTTTCCAAAATAGGGAATGGGAACGAATACTTGGACTTTATGTCTTCCTTGACTTCCCAAGTAGCTTCCTCAAACTTTTTGTTCCTCCAAAGAACCTTTACAAAAAACACGTCCTTTGTCTGCAACCGATGGACTTGATGGTCAAATATCTCCCCAAAACATCCTCATAAGATAAGCAATTAGAAATGCCCACGCTTTAAAAAGGAACAACCAACAAAGGCTCACCCACACACTTTCTTAACATCGAGGCATGGAAGACCAGATGAATGGAGCTCAAACTAGAATGCAATTCAAATTCATATGCAATATTGCTAACCTTCTTCAAAATCAAATAATGACAAACATAAAAGGGAACTGAGTTTCCCCTTCTTCCTAAACCACATTACTCTCTTTATGGGAGACACCTTTAAGAACACCCAGTGTCTAATATTAAACCCCAACTCCATTTACCTCACATATGCATAAGACTTTTGGTGACTTTAGGTGGTCTTAAACCTATCCTAAATTAAATTCCCATTTTCTGTGGCTAGGTGAACAAAATCAGGACCAAATAACCCAGCCTCACCAAATTTGTGCCATCTAATAGGAGTACGACACCTCCTACCATACAAAGACCTAAATGGGTTCATACCAATGATAAAATGAAAATTGTTGTTGTAGGCAAATTATATAAGAGGAAAGTGGTCAACCTAAATATCAATGAAGTCGATCACACAAGATCTGAGCATATCATCTAATGTCTGAATGGTTTTCTCTACTTTCTCGTTCTCCTGCAGTTGGAAAGTAGTAGTAAGGCTTGCCTTAGTCCCTAAACCTCTCTAAAGCAAATGCCAAAAATGCAATGAGAACTATGTACCTTTGTATAAAATAATGGAAACCAGAGCACCATGTAGATTGATTATCACATCTATGAACAACTTGGCATAATCCTCCAAAGGGAAATTAGTGCTCTCCAATAAGAAGTGAGCAGACTTAGTCATCCTATCCATGATTACCCAAATAGAATTGAACTAATTTTGAGACCGTGGAAGACCAATAACAAAATTCATATAATTATTTCTGACTTCCACTAGGCAACTCTATTTCTTGAAATAATCCAGCAGGCCTCAAGTGCTAAAACTTCACTTATTGACACAACATGCACTTAGCCACAAAATTGGACATATCTTGCATCATATTATTTAACCAATAAATCTCCTTTAGATCATGATACATATTCATCGAACTAGGATCAATCGTATAACATGACATATGAGCTTCGACAAAATACTTCTTTGCAATGCACCAACATCTGGAACACACAATCAACCTTTGTACCTCAATATACCATCACCACTAATCTCAAAAGCCATCACTTTATACCTACCTAAATCCTCCTTGATTTGTATCAAGATAAGGTCGAACACATATTTCTTGTTTACCTCAGCACCAAGAGATGACTTTGCCATATCTTGCACAATCATACCACCATTTGTGGAATCCAAGAGACGAACTCCAAAATTATCCAAATGATAAATATCCTTCACCAAATCCTATTTCTCTTTATCCATATGAAATAAGATCCCCATGGTCAACCTGCTAAGATCATCAACAACCATGTTAGCTTTATCTGGTGATAGTGGAGACTCATGTCATAGTTCTAGAGTGACTCTAGCTATCTTATTTGCCTGAGATTTAGCTCATTTTAAGTGAAAACATATTGTAGGCTTTTATAATCAGAATAAATATCTACATAGATGCCAAACAAATAGAGTCGCCAGACCATCAATGCAAACACCACAACTAACTATTCAAAATCATGATTCGGATAGTTCTTCTTATGAACCTTTAACTGCCTAGAAGCATATGCAACAACCTTTCCATATTGCATCAACATGCAACCCAGTCCTACCTGAGATGCATCATAATAGATAACAAAATGATCAGTACCCTCAAGTAGAGTCAAGACCAGAGCCAAAGTCAACTTATCTTTTAATTTCTTAAAACTGCCCTGACAAGCATTGATCCATAAGAACTTAACCTTCTTCTAAGTTAACTTAGTCAATAAGGATGTAATAGAAGAGAAACTTTTCACAAAACTTCTATAATACTCGGATAAACCAAAAAAGCTCTGATTATCAATTGGAGTTGTGGTTGTAGGCTAGTTTTTAACCACGACAACTTTTTGTGGATCCACCATGATCCCTTCACACTGAACTACATAACCCAAATAGGTCATAACATTCAAATAGAACTCATACTTCATGAATTTCACATATGACCACTGATCATTCAAGGTTTTCTACATAAGGCTGAGGTGATTGGCATAATTCGCCTCACTCTTAGAATGCACCAAAATATCATCAATGAATACAATCATGAATAAATATAAGAACTGACAAAATACTCAATTTATAAGATCCATAAATTCTTTTGGGGGTTATTCAAACCAAAAGACATCTCCTTAAACTTAAAATAACCATACCGAGTTTGAAAGGTACTCTTAGGGATATCCACTTCCCTAATCTTCAACTGATGGTAACCTGATTGAAGATAAATATTGGAAAAGTACTTAATAGCTTGAAGCTGAATAAAGAGATCATCGATCCTAGGATACTTATTATTCATCATCACCTTATTCAAATGGCAGTAGTATATAAACATCTAAAGGAAACCATCTTTCTTATGCACGAATAATACAAGTGCACCCTACGGGGAGATACTAGGGTAAATAAAATCCTTATCAAGAAGATCTTTCTACTACTCTTAGAGTTCTCTCAATTCAGATAGAGCTATTAGATAGGGAGGGATAGAAATAGGATGAGCGTTTGGAAGAAAATCAATTCCAAAATCAATTTCCTTATCGGGAGAAACCCTAGGAAGATTGATGAGTGGTTGTTTTACCACTTATTTGCACTAAACATTTATGTGCACTACCATGTTTTATATTAAAAAATGAGATATCAACATGATTTAAATGCACTAATATCCATATTTTACAGGTATCTAGTTGAGAAGGTGAAATAAAGTGGATTAAAGCTCAAAAGGATCAAATGGAAGGAAATTAAGTACGATTGGATACCTAAAGTGGTTCATCTTTAGTTACTACAACCGCAGTCCTCAGGCCATAGTCATGGTCAATAAAGATGTTCAATATAATATAATCACAAAAAATGACCATGATTATGTAGCCACGGTCGTGGTCAAACCTGGACAATTGTAGTTCAACAGGAATATAGCCCAGGGTAGTATTTTAAAATTGCATAGACAAATCTCAAACCATATATAGGAAAAATCCTTTCTTCTCTGGTTTTTTCTTACATTATAGATATTTTTGAATTGAAAGCAAGAAACTATAATTGGGCAAGTCTGTAACTAGGTATAGAGGCTTAACTTCTTAGTATTTTGTGAAGAATGAATGATTTGGATAATCCTTATGGTATATCTTTCTTTATCTTTGTCATAACTAGCTAAGTAAATTAGTCTTGGGATTATGTTAAACTAAAGTGTAATTGTGTATGGTTGTTGTTATGTTTGTATGATTGCTAGTTGTTGAGTTTGGATTCCATCATTGCTTGAATTTATGAGTTGGAATTCATGGGTGAAAACCCCAAATATCCAAATGGGTTTGATGGGTGAAAACTCCAAACTCTAGAAACCATTTATCATCTTTGAAAGAGGGATGAAGAACTTGAAGTAACCCATAACATCCTTGAAAGAGGGTTATAAGGGGATAAGGCAATGGTGGACAATCGAGCCTATAGTTTACTACCTTTTTCAATCTTAGAAATAAGTGTATTTGGAGTGTAAATCATGTCAAAAGCGTCATCCTAGAAATAGGGATGCATGATTGAAGTTTTTGGGTGATTACTAATTGCACACTTGTTAGGTGCTCGAAAGAGCCAACGAGTGAAATCACTGTGGTTTTATTAAAAAATTGACCATAATGACTTTTGACCTAGCCTATCCATTAATTCCCAACTAAGCTTCATGTTAAACCATAATCTACCCATAGACTTTACCTTTAAGTAGACAAAATCCTAAGATATCCTTAAATCTTATTTTTAAAGTAAAGTGTCAAATACGTGCATAGTTAATCTAAAATTGTTACAATCAAATTCCCCTGTTTTACTGTACATCTCATGTTTGTTAGCATTTTGGGTAATATTTTAGTAATTCGAGCACCCATAGGACTTGAAATTTATAATTCATTCCTTGTGGATTTGACACTAAATAGAGTTGGGTTATTAACAATGGCTGCCTTACCCCTCAAGAATGGGAGTGAGTTTAGCACTATCAAAATGGTGCCATTGTTGAGGAGTGAGATATTGATTTCACTTATGTAGTGTGATTCTTACTTGAGAATACCCAAAGTGGTGTAATTTACTTTATTTGTTATTTTTGATCTTTTGTAGGTAATCATAGTGTTAACGGAGCAATTAGTGAAAACGTGAGCAATTTTGGCCCTTTTTATGCCCTTTTAGATTATGAGGGCCAACTTAATGAAGCAGGTCAAACGAGTGCAATCTGTATCCCACCAACCAATGGGAATAGAGTTTTCCATGTGACTAGAGTTATGCTTCACATGCTGCAAATGAAAGGGTTGAATAGGGGTCAAGCTTATGAGGACTCAAATGTCCATTTGAAGAACTTCGTGGAAGTGTGTACACCATTCCACATAGCATATATTACTTAAGAATCCATTCAGATTTTCCTCTTCCCATACCTACTAATGGGTGAGGTGGTTTTATAGATCTGCTCACTTCCACCCGACTCTATTACATTATTGGAAGAGCTTACTTTGGTGTTTCTTGATAGATATTTCCCACCTTAAAAATGATTCAAAAGTGGGATGAGATTGTGAATTTTTTGCAAATGAATGGAGAGACGTTTTTTGATGCTTGGGAATGGTTTAATGGAAATATAGCTCAGTGCCCAAATCAAGAGGTCTCAAATAAGATGCTTCTTGAGATCTTCTACTAGGCCCTTGATCTATTAAACAAAATTATGGTAGGTAATACAGCTGGTGGCTCCATAGTACAAATGCACCATCATGCGGCCTTATGATTGATAGGAGAAGTTTCAAAGCAAAATTGGGATAACGAAGCCACCAAGATCCCCTCTACTCCCTCCATGGTCGATAATAAACAAAGAAAGTGGGATGAAGGAAAGGAGGAGAACATGGCAAAAATGATGACCTAACTTAACCTCTTGACAAAGCATGTTATAAGAGAACCCGTGAAAGTAGTAAATTTTATAACATCAAATCTTATGAAGTTAATAAAGATGCAAAGAATTTGGATAGGGAAATCTAGTATTTGGCCAATTATTCAGAGGGTTCCTGCCCCGCCTATCAATGGCAAGGTGAGAACCAAGGTTGGATGGATCGTGAGTAGGATAGAGATTTGAGAGATCATGAGCGTGATTATGACCATTATGTCACCCCTCATGATGATCTAAGGCCAAGGAATCTAGCGCCATTGACCCCAAAAATTTCAACACCGAGGCTGTGTTAACAAGGATCTTGAATAGAATGAAAGGTAAGGACAAAATGGTCCGTGAGTTAAAGATTGATTTCTCTCAATTTTCCTAAATAGTGGTGCATCACTCTACCTCTATCAAGTAATTAGAGACATAAGTCGGGCAAATTTCCATGCAATTAAATACTAGGCCGAGAGGTGGACTTTTGAGTGACATGATTGCTAACCTAAAAAATATCGTGGAATTCCTAGAAATTGTCGTAAGTAGTGGAAGAAACTTGATGTAATGCCCTGATTTTCTAAACTGGAATGCTACACGGTGCTTATGACCTCGAAGGACCACAAACTAACCCATGACTGATATTTGTACCTTTATACTGCGATATATGATATAATAATGCGGAAAACATAAACAATAGGCCATAAGGTTCAACTATATAGAATATCTGACTAATCATACCATCCATGTGGGGCAATGAATACCCAAAATAACTGAAATTTGAATCAAATCTGAACTAAATCTGAAAGTATCTAAATACTTTCTGAATAAGGAGTTGAAGGAATATGACTTCAACTAACTCTGTCTAGCAAAATTGAATTGAAATAATAAATGAAATAAATAATATCATCCTCAAATGGATGAGGACTCACTACAACTCTACAATTGGAATGCTACTACTACTGCTGATCTGGAGATCGTATCTGTTAACCTATGGTGTAACAATAAAGAAAGTACCACAGCACAAATGCGTTAGTGCAATTGGGAGTACTGAGTATATGAAGAGGTAGGATAAATGCAAAAGGGTTTAGATGCATGAACGATGCTAACTAACTAACTGATATGAACGTAAGAGTGCAAACATGCATACATAGTAACTGGAATCATGAATACGTGATAATTACATCTGTACGATAATACATGGTTTACTAATATCAAACATGAATAATACTGGAATCATGATAACATAGGTGGTTGTGTCTGACAGTCCTGAATCTAATAGAACTACTTGAGTTTCGTATTGTAATTGAATTGACTGTATCTAACAGTCCTGGAATACTAAAATTTGAAGAACTATCTGAGTTCTTTTACTGAGACTAAGACTGAAACTATGGAAGGCAGTTGTTTGACTGACATTCTCCAATAATGCATATAGCTAAGTTAGGGTCCAATCTCTGCCTGCCTGGAAGGGTGTCAATACCGCGCCACTGGTAAGGACAGTTGTGAGTGACCCATAGCTGGCAGGTACTCGAAATGAGAATGGTAGGAACCAAAAACTAACAGATTAAGCCACCTCATCAACCCTAATTTGATAGGTTAAGATTTCTCAACGTACGCTGGCTGCGTAGTTTTGGAACACAAGGATGATTCCTAAGAATCACACCCAAAACTGGCAGGTGAGTTCCCATCCTTGGGTTCACTCGATGGTAACTTCTACTCCCATCTGAAAAGACTAAACGTGATTTAACTGACGGTACATAGACTGAATAACTAACTTCCATTAACTGAAAGAATAGTACTACTATCTGACAATTAACTGAGATCATGAGATTTCTGAGGTTTCCTAAGTCACATGATCAACTGAGTTCTATATATCATGGCTTGAATGAGATTATCATGATAAAATGACATGGCTCTAGGTACATAACTATATTTTTCAGGTACAGGTACCCCTAGGACTGGATGGAAGGAAACTGACACACATGACTGACTTGATCGTAAGAGTAGAGTCCATAATTTACAATATCATAAGTAGGGGATTTCACACTAAGCATAGGTCTCAACATCTTATAAATGGAAAGGATATTCATACAACATGTATATAATTGCATAGCTTCAATATCATATTCAATCCATATCACAACAACAACACATATCACTCACATGGAATTCATGAGAAATCGTAAAACATAGAGCATGGACTTGTCATTTAAGCACTATTAAATCATGGGACATGAATTCTATCATCCTAGGAATATTATCAAACACTTTGCATGCATTCTTTTATCTTAGGTGTGTTCATGAATTTCACCATATTAAGCCACATAAAGATCATGGGTTTCAACTAACAAACACATATACTTTGTGAAAACACCTTTAGATATCATCTTGAAACATAAACAACAATCATCAACATGTACATTCTCATATCACAATAAGACAATTACAAAATAATATTTAAAACATGGTTCTTGAGCTCTATGAATGAAATGGATCCATAGATAAACACTATGCATACCCGACTCAGGGTTCTTGATGTTTTTGAACTTGAAGGATTTGAAATCCTTTGATTTTTTAAGAAGATTGGGTCTTTTTATTGTATATTAAATTTAGAGAGAAACCCTAGTTTTTGTTTGTGAAATAATAATGAGTAAAATAGGTGAATTTAGACTCATCTGGGTATAAATATGGGAGTGGTGAGTGACCAAAATACCCCTATTAAAATGTCCTGGAAATAAACTGAACGTGGCGTGTGACGACCCGACTGATGGTCCGTCAGAAACTTGACGGTCTGTCATTTTGACCGTCATATATGGACCAAAAATGGGGTTCACTAGATATAAGTTGACGGCCTGGATGATGGTCCGTCAAAAATATGATGGTCTGTCAACTCGTTCATCAATCCTTATCCAGAACGTAGCCCAATGCCTTGGCTATGATGGTCAAAGTGGCGGTCCGTCACTTGTTTGGCGGTCCATCAACTTGCACGTTGCACCTGGGCATTTTGGTTAGTTCTGATTAAAATATCCATAACTTCCTCTTCTGGTGTCGGATTTGGACAAAATTGGTATTGTTAAAGCTAACTCAATTTTTCATGTGCTAGAAAGTAGAAATCTCAAAAATACCATGGGTAAAAAAATATATTTGTATTTCAAAGCAAGCACTAGCATCCTTGAGATAATTTCTAGCTAGGAATAAGCATGGGTATTACAATATATCCCCCTTGAAAACATTCTTCCTCAAATGAGACAGACTAAGAGGGAAAATAAAAAATGAACATGAGCAAAACATGAGGGACTGAGACATGACTTCATGACTGACATGCTAAATATACTGAACTCATGTATATCTGATGCATGCCTAACTGATACATGAATGCATGACTGAGTATTCTGATAAATTGTGTTTCTCAAGATGAGAATGCATAGCAGATGCATGATTTTATAACTGAACTGATACATGAATGCATGACAGAGTATGAAATAGTAGTAGATACCATATTTATAATGAGAATAATAATATGAAACTGAATAATCTTAAGGCAAACTATTACTTTGAGCTTGATCTGAATCGGAAGAGAAGAGGTGAGGATACTTGGTACGCATATCTGCTTCTGCTTCCCAAGTAGCTCCCTCGACGGACTGATTTCACCAAAGAACCTTAACTAGAGGTACCTCTTTGTTTCTAAATCGACGAGTGTGATAGTCTAAGATTTTGACTGGAATCTGTTCATAAAAGAGACTTTTCTGAATATCAATGCTCTGAATAGGGACTACAACTGCTGGGTCACCATCACACTTATTGAGCAAGGATACATGGAAGACCGGATGAGTTGAGACTAAATCTGAAGGCAATTCGAGCTCATAATCTACCTTGCCTAAACGACTGAGAATCCTAAAAGGACTGACATAGCGGGGACTAAGTTTCCCTTTCTTTCCAAACCTCTTCACTCTCTTCATGGGAGATATCTTAAGATAGACATAGTCATCGACCTCAAAATTGAGATCCTTTCTACGAACATCAGCATAAGACTTCTATCATCTCTGAGCAGCTCGGAGTCTCTCTCTCATCAACTGAACTTTCTCTAAGGTATCGAAAACTAAGTCAAGACCTATGAATGAGGCCTCACTAACTTCAAACCAACCAATTAATGATCTACATCTCCTGCCATAGAGAGATTCAAATGGAGGGATTTTAATACTGGAATGATAGCTATTATTGTATGCAAACTCAATCAAAGGCAAGTGGTTGATAAGACTCAAATTACACTGTTGAATGGGTGTAAGCGATCGTTTTCAAAATAAAACCCAACTAGGTTGGGGTCAAATACCACAGGGAATAAGGTGTGAAATCAAGTTGTTTATGATTTAATTCACTGATAGTTTACTATTTCCTGAAATGGGGTTTAATTTTTACAGATAATTGATTGTCACTTTGAATTTGATGTTTGTAAACAAGATTTTATAAAATAACCAGGATTATGTTCACTAAGTCTTACTGTACATGACAGCTGCTAAAATTTACTCAAGACTCTCACGGTGGTAAGGATCACAAGCTATATTTATCGATGATATGCTCAAATATCTCTCGACCTATTCAAGCGTCTAAGTTCCTAATCTTCTCGGACTTAGGGAATCGCTATTCACTGTCCAGATTTTAACTCAGGTTAATCAACCTTGTTACAACGCTAATTATTAAACGAAGCCTTTCCGAGTCCCTGTTGATAATTCACTTCCTACTATTTATGATTTCTTTCTCAAGCAAACCAAAGTAGGTGCGCCTACTATTTGTAACCAACAGACATAAATTATAATCTCAAAATTAACAAAAAATCCTAACACCTATTAAATCTTGAGTATTTAACACCTTATCATGACCTAACCCTAGATCCCATGATCCAGGTTATAGGTGTTTAGCCACTCATGATGCAAGACACAAGTATGCAAAGTGAATTCATAACTGAAAGGATTAACTTACAATGATGAAGAAAATCAAAAGTATACTTTGAATTAAATCACAAGGCAAAACTCCAAAATATTGGTCTTAAAGAGAGAGAGAGAAAGAGAAAAAAATTGTATCTTCTACCCTTGGGATATGTCCAATCCTTAATGATCGAATGAAAAAAAAAACTAAAACAAGGCTTTAAATAGTTAACCCTAAATAAGGAAATAAAATTAAAGTTCAGATTTTCTTTGGAATAGATGACGTTGCTCGTGACGGCCTATCAGGAGTTTGACCGCCTATCACGGACGTCGTCAGCTTCTCTGCAAGTTTAGCTTCTGCTTCCTAAGGTTAACAGTGATGGTGATGCCTTATCCTCATCTTGACAACATTTTATGAATGTCATCACAAAACTTCCTGCAACTTCCATCTTTTGTTTAAGGTTAATGGAATACTTGACACCCTATCACCAGGCTAACGACATGTCATGGATGTCGTCAGCTACACTTTGTTCTTTATTTGCTTCCAATTTCATGCTTTTTGCTTCCTTTATTTATGGGTCCTCTTCTTCGCTCTTTATACTGTAAAATCAAAGTAAACTAATCAAAAATGACTAAAGTTGCTCAAGACTTTGCAACTATTTAGAGTTAAAAGCTATAAATGTTTTAGCATGGTCTCACCATCAACACCCTCAACTTAAGTAATTGCTTTTCCTCAAGCAACCAAAACATAACCAAGATTATACAAAGTACAAGTTGGCAGCTAACTACTCATATCAGCTTAGAATACACGCACCATCTCCAAGGTCAGTCAAATTAAGAGCAACTATTTCTATTATTGAAAACACCCATGCAACTCATGAGGATCAAGATATGGAAAGAAGTTTAGCAATAACAACCCAGCACATACCCAAATCACACTATCCGAATAAGTCAGTGATTAATAATATACCTAGTGTGCCCTCACAACAAAGAAATCCTTTTTTCACTTATGTCAGAATTTACATACACAAACACAAGGATAAACACAAAACTCACTCTCAGAATAAAGTTCCAACATTGAGCATCAAATTCTATAGGCTTGCTTTTATAGTCAGTACCCAAGTAGTCAGAAAGGTCTGTTAGGATCACTATAGGGCTTTTCTTAAGCTTGTAACATAGGCTAAGGGTTGGTATGAAATTCATGGATATTTTAGAGTGACTATGCCTCCTTGACACTACACTAAACTCTTTGGGTTTCAACTCCCAACCTTCTTTTCTTCCTTTTTTTTATTGATCACACATGCTCAAGATGGATGCGGTTTTTTCAATTATCTCATTATCTTTTTATTATTTTTTACATAACTTTCTCATTTCTTATTCCTTTTTCACCGCAGCCAACTTTTTATTTTTTTTTATTCTTCCTCTCTTTATACTCATTTTGTATCACGCGCCTCTGTGATATCCACCCTCAAGTTAGGCGGTTTGCCTAAGTCAAGGTATACAGTGTCCAAGGAGGACCAGGGCCAAAACAGGTTCATTGTGAAGTAAATGGGAAGGTGAGAGGTGTCATAGAAAGAAATAGGCTTATTAGGCTCAAAACAACGATCAAGAGATATTATGCACATAGGGAAGATCATTTTGGCTAAAGTGGGCTAAAATAAAAAAATGGCCTATGATCCTTTCCTAACTCTTATCCTATGACCATGGCAAGACTAACAGGGCAAGTTCTAGATTCAACACACAATGGGAACTGAGTAAGACCTTACACACATAAGGCACACAAGTATCTTGCATATCACTACTTATCCAGTTCATCCACTTGTTTAACAAATGTTATTTAGTTGCCAGACTAATGCCACAAAAAGATACACCTTGGTCATAAATGGATGCAATTCACATAGTAATATATCAGACCAATGAAGAGGTGCTCAAAAATCACAAAAAATGTTAACTTCCTTAGTTACTTGTATTTCTCCTAGTAAACTAAAACACATCACAAAATAAATGCAATACACCTAAACATGCTAGCTCTACTAAGAACAAGACTCTGGGGAAAAGAGACACGATAACAAAAACCCTAGGAGGACATCAACACCCACAAGTAGCCCCAACACCCTCAACTTAAAATCATGCAATGTCCCCAATGAGTCAAAATTCATTATTTGCTTGGGTGGTTCAACTTTCATCACATTCACCAAGCATAATGTTGAAAAATAGTTCGAATGTGGGCTGACTCTTAATTCTGGAGTAGCTTCTCTATTAGTATCTTTACCCCAAAATGGACTAGAGTCTTCACAAGGTTTGTTCTTGATTTCTTCTTTCAATTCTAGTACCATTTCCTCATCTTTGGCATCTTCGTTCATGAATGGTTTGGTTGGTTAGGAAATCTCCAATGGAAGATCAACATCAAGCTCATCATCAGTATAGTATTCTTGCTCCTCATCTTCACACTCTTCCATTATGTTAAATGATTCCACGGACAAGATATCATCTAAATATAATATAGAAGAATGCTTTGAATAATTGACCTCTATATCCATATCCTTATGAATGATCGACTTCATGTATTGACGCATATCACATATGATATCATATGTTTCTTTTTGGAGATCCAACATTCGTTGAAACATAGCTTCAATGCCACTCTTACCGGTGCTTCGTTCTTCCTTTTCTTGAACATAAAACCTATCAAACTCATAAGAAGAACTAGAATTTTGGTTAGCACAATAGGAGGAGGGGAATTTGGGTAATCACTCCAATTTCCATCTCGACCACCACATAAAGAACAATCATACTCTCGGTAGGATGGAGATGGTGCACACATCTCTCTCCGGAGAGCATATCTATAATCTTGCCAAAAGTGAGGTCCATTGCAATATGGACATGGATCATCAAAATAAGATTTTCAACCACCAAGATCATGTTCATTCAACAATGCCATAGTAATAAGTAAACAAAAATAAAAATCTACCTAACACAAGAAATAAAAGAAATCTAAACACAAATATTTACAAATTTGAATTCAAGCTAGTAGGCTAAAATTCTAAATCAAATCAATACGCCAAATTATTCTTCAGCAATGGCACCATTTTTGATAACACTCAAATTACACTCTTGAATGGGTGTAAGCGATCGTTGTAAATATATAACCCAACTAGGTTGGGGTCGAATCCCACAGGGAATAATGTATGAACTCAAGTTGTTTATGATTTAATTCACCGGTAGTTTACTATTTCCTAAAATAGGGTTTAATTTTTGCATATAATGGATTATCACTTTGAATTTAAGGTTTGTAACCAAGATTTTATGAAATAATTAGGATTATGTTCACTAAGGCTTACGGTACATGACAGATGCTGAAATTTACTCAAGACTCTCACGGTGGTTAGGATCACAAGCGATCTTTATCGATGATATGCTTAAATGTCTCTCGACCTAGTCAAGCGTCTAATTTCCTAATCCCCTCGGACATAGGGAATCTCTATGCACTTTCCATATTTTACCTATGTTAATCAACCTTATTATTGTGCTAATTATTAAATGAAGCCTTTCCGAATCCCTGTTAATAATTCACTTCCTACTGTATATGATTTCTTTCTCAAGCAAAGCAAAGTAGGTACGCCTACTGTTTGCAACCAACAGACATAAATTATAATCTCAGAATTACCAAGAAATCCTAACAACTATTAAATCTTGAGTATTTAACACCTTATTATGACCTAACCCTAGATCCCATGATCCAGGTTAAAGGTGTTTAGCCACTCATGATGCAAGAAACAAGTATGCAAATTGAATTCATAGTTGAAAGGATTAACTTACAATGATGAAGAAAATCAAAAGTATACTTTGAATTGAATCACATGGAAAAGCTCCAAAATATTGGTCTTAGAGAGACAGAGAGAGAGAGAAATCGTATCGTCTATCTTGTGGGATATTTCCAATCCTTAATGATTGAATAAAAAAAAACCTAAAACAATGCTTTAAATAGTTAACCCTAAATAAGGAAATAAAATTAAAGTTTAGATTTTCTATAGAATAGATGACGGCACTCGTGACGGCCTATCAATAGTTTGATGGCGTATCAAGAAAGTCGTCAGCTTCTCTGCAAGTTTAGCTTCTGCTGCCTAATGTTGACAACGACAGTGACACCTTATCATAATATTGATGGCGTGTCATGAATGTCATCACAAAACATCCTACAACTTCCCTCTTCTATTCAAGGTTGACGGCATCCTTGATAGCCTATCACTAGGCTAACGACCTGTGATGGATATCATCAGCCACACTTTGTTCTTTATTTGCTTCAGATTTAATATTTTCGCTTCCTTTATTTATGGTTCCCCTACTTCTCTACTTATATTGTAAAATCAAAGTAAACTAATCAAAAATGACTAAAGTTTCTCTAGAATTTTCAATTATTTAAAGGTAAAAGTTGTAAATGTGTTAGCATGGGCTCACATATTAGTGGTCATCCCAACTTCCCTTAAAATCAATTGCACACGCCCTTATCATATCTTTAGAGTCTGAATGGTCCTTTTTGCTTGACCATCTAGTTGAGGATGAAAGGATGTACTGAGATGGACTTGGGTACCAAGATCCTTTTGGAATGCTTTCCAAAAGTAAGAGGTAAATTGGGTACCTCTATCTGAGATAATAGATAATGGAACACCGTGTAATCTGACCAACTTCCTGATATAGAGTTTGGCATAATCCTCAGCTGAATAAGAGGTATGAACTGGAAGGAAATGAACTGACTTGGTCATCCTAGCTATAATAACCCAAATTGAATCATGCTGATGACGAGTTCGAGGCAAACCCATCATGAAGTCTATGTTCACTTCTTCTCACATCCAAGTAGGAATGGTGAACTACTGAATGGGTCCACTAGGCTTCTGATACTCTATCTTAAATTGCTGACATATAGAGCACTTAGCCATAACCTCTATAATATCTCTCTTCATCCCACTCCACCAATAGATTTCCCACAAGTTGCGGTACATCTTAGTGGCCCCTGGATGAATAGAGTATCACACACCTTGACAATGAAGAACCCCATCTACCACTCAGAAGAAAACCTCTACTCTCTGATTCTGAACTGACTCTTTTAGCTTGACAAGGCTAGGATCCCTGTCTTGCTTTTCTGTTACCTCAAAAACTAAAGATGACTCTAAACTACTCTGAACATATACACCACCCTCCAAGAAATCAACTAAGAGAACACTTAATCTGGAAAGCTGATGGATTTCCTGAGTTATCTTATTTTTGCTATCCTCAATGTGAGAAACACTACCCATGGAGAGTCTACTAAGAATGTTGGCCATAATGATGGCCTTGGTCGGATGGTAAAGTACACTCATGTCGTAATCTTTTAAAATCTCTAACAACCTTCTCTGATCAAGATTGAGATCTTTCTGAGAAAAGACATATTGGAGACTCTTATGATGTATGAAGACATCTACATGAAATCCATATAGATAATGCCTCCAACTCTTCAAGGCAAATACCATGGCTGCTAACTCAAGATCATGAGTAGGATAATTCTTCTCATAGGGCTTTAACTGCCTGGAGGCGTAGTCTATGAACTTACCATGCTACATAATGACACAACTTAGACCCACTATAGATGCATGACAATAGACTACGAAACCGTCTAAACCATCTGGAAGAGCTAGAACTGGGGCTGAGGTGACTCGACTCTTCAACTCTTGAAAACTCTTCATTCAAGAATCTAACCACTGAAACATGACCTTCTTCTGAGTCAATATGGACATAGGGGATACAATAGAAGAAAATCCCTCAATAAAATATCTGTAATATCCAGCCAATCCCAAGAGACTCCTGATATCTGATGGAGAGACAGAATGAGGTTAGTTTCTTACTACTTCGATCTTCTGAGGATCTACTCTAATGCCATTACCGAAAATAATATGGCCAACGAATGATACTGATCTTATCAAAAACTTGCACTTAATAAACTTGGCGAATAGCTGGTGATCTCTGAGAGTCTGAAGAACAATTCTAAGATGGTCTGAATGATCACGTTCAGTATGGGAATAGACCAGAATATCATCTATGAAGACTATGACAAACATGTCCAAGTACTGTTTGAACACCCGATTCATCAAGTCCATAAAAGCAGCTAGGGCATTGGTAAGACCAAAGGACATAACTAAAAACTCAAAGGGACCATACCAAGTATGAAAAATTGTCTTCGGGATGTCACATTCTCTAACTCTGAGCTGATGGTAGCCTGATCTGAGGTTTATTTTGACGAAATAACTGGAACCCTAAAGTTGGTCAAACAAGTCATCTATTCTGAGAACAGGATACTTGTTTTTTACCGTAACTTTGTTTAGCTGACGGTCATTAATATACATCTTGAGAGAACCATCTTTCTTGTGCACGAATAAGACTGGTGCACCCCATGGGGATACACTGGGCCTGATGAATCCCTTATCTGAGAGATCCTTCAATTGATCTTTCTATTCCTTGAGTTCTGTTGGTTCTATTTTGTATGGCAGAATAGAAATTGGCTGAGTATCTGGAATAAGGTCAATGCCAAATTCTATTTCCCTTTTAGGAGGAATGCCTGGAAGATCTTCGAGAAACATGTTTAAATACTCATTTACAACTGGGACTGATTCAAAACTAAGAGATTTAGAATTGGAATGTTTAACATGTACGAGAGAATACACACACCGCGTAGAAATCATTTTCCTTGCCCGAAGGTAGGAAATAAGCTGACCCCTAAATGATGAAGTACTACCCTTCCACTCTAGGATGGGCTCATTTGGGAACTGAAACTGAACTACTCTAGTTCTAAAGTCGATTGTGGCATAACAGGAATGAAGCCAATCCATGCCAAGAATGATATCAAAATCAATCATTTATAACTTGACTAAATCTACTGACGTGGCTTTCTGAAATATCATAACCGGTTAGTTCATATATACCTGCCAAGATATAATGGTTTTACCCACTGGGGTAGAGACTAAAAAGGGCTCTACCAAAATTTTAGGACTGATTTTAAAATCGCCTGCTATATAAAGAGTAGCAAAAGACCATGATTCACCTGGATCTAGCAAAGCATAAACATGAACATGGAAAATTTGTAATGTACAAGTAATGACATTAGGAGAATTTTCCTGATCCTGTCAGTCTGAAGAGCATAGAGTCTGTTTGGGCGTTGCCCACTAGTAGCACTGGAAGCGGCACTCTACTAATTTGGGTGACCGGATTGGGCTGTGGAGTGATTCTAATGACCCTATAGACCTTACTGTGAACACTCTCTAATCTTGTAGCCTGGCTTGCCACAACCAAACCAAATATCACTACCAGCTCTACAGGTACCCTTGTGGTTCTTACCACAAGTCTGACACAAGGGATTAGTTCGGGCACTATTGACACTGCCCTAAGACTTAGAACCTGGTGATCAATCTCTGTTGCCATCTATGAATTTTGGCACTAGGGAGAATTTTGGCCCTAGGGAACTGGTGGAGGAACGAGTTGGAATTACTGTCTTAGGATAAAACTGGGAACAGTTTTCTCTTTTTGATTTTGGTTGAGCAAAACTGAAACTGCCTGACCTTGCTCTCTTGTTTTGCCTCTCCCTAGTCCTAATCTTCTACTCCTCTATTTGTTAAGCATGAGTCATGAGCCTGGCTAAAGTCATATCACTATTCAGTATCACAGACCTATACTCATTTACCAGGCTATCATTCACCCCTGACATGAACTTGCTCATCTTAGTCCTATTGTCTGCAACCACGTGCGGGGCATATCTTGCTAGCTAAGTAAATCTGAGAGAATACTCCTTAACCATCATATTTCCCTGCCTGAGGTTGATGAAATCTAGAACTTTTGCCTCCCTTAGCTCTTGGAGAAAGAATCTATCTAGAAAAGTCGTGACAAATTCCTCCCACTCTATAGGACCTGTATCCTTTAACCTCTTGGACTTCTACTGTTTGTACCAAGTGTGATCAACATCCTGGAACTGGTATGTGGCTAACTCAAAACTATTATAAGAAGTAACTCCCATGATGACTATGACCTTCTGGACTTGTTCAATGAATTCCAGAGGGTCTTCATTAGACTTAGACACAAAGAATGATGAAGGGTTCATTCGGGTGAAGTCCTGAATCCTAGTTACAGCTGATTTGGCCACTGGATTGGTCAGAATAATTATTGGCTGTTCATTTTGGGTAGCCACAAACTGAGAAAGTATGGTGAATGCAGCCCTAAACTTCATATGAGAAACATGTTCGCCCAAAGGATCTTCAGGCTGAGGAGCTAGATGGTTTCTTCTCTTTGAAGGCATATTCTGAAATAATAAAAGAACGGATTATACTGAGAATTTAACTTGAGATTATGCTCACTAGGATGATATGAATACCAAAAGAAGGGAAACTATTCCTAAAACATCTTATAGCCTCTTTAACATAAATGTGGCATGTAACACAACCATGCATAAGAATTTACTAGAAGTGGCTTCCAGACTTCCTCGAACTCTATTGAACCTAAGGCTCTGATACCAAGTTTGTAATGCCCCAATTTTCTGAACCGAAATGCTACATGATGCTTATGACCCTAAAAGACCACATGCTAACCCATGACTAATATCTGTACCTATACACTGCAATATGTGATGTAATAATATGGAAAACAAGAACAATAGGCCATAAAGGTCAACTACATAGAATATCTGACAAATCATAACATCTAGATGGGGTAATGAATACCCAAAACAACTGAAATCTAAATCAAATTTGAACCAAATTTGAAAGCCTCTAAATACTGTCTGAATAAGGAGTTGACATGTCTCCAACTAACTCCATATAGCAAAACTAAACTAAAATAATAAATGAAATAAATAATATCATCCTCAAATGGATGAGGACTTACCATAGCATAAATGTGTCAGTAGAATTGGAAGTACTGAGTATACGAGTAAGGTAGTATAAATACAAAAGGTTTTACATGCATGAACGATGCTAACTGACTGATTGATATGAACGTAAGAGTGCAAACATGCATACATAGTAACTGGAATCGTGAATACGTGATAATTATATTTGTACGCTAATACATGGTTTACTAATATATAACATGAATAATACTGGAATCATGATAACATGGGTGCTTATGTTTGACAGTCCTAAATTTGATGGAACTACCTGTGTTTCGTACTGTAACTGAATTGATTGTATCTGACAGTCCTTGAATACTAAAATCTGAAGAACTATCTAAGTTCTTTTGATGAGACTGAAACTGTGGGAGGTAGTTGTTTGACCTACATTCCCCACTAATGCATATAGCTAAGTTGGGGTCCAATCTCTGCCCCGACTAGAAGGGTAGCAATACCACACCACTGGTAAGGACAGCTGTGAGTGACCCTTAGCTGGCACATACTCAAAATAAGAATGGTGGGAACCCTAAACTAATAGATTAAGCCACCTCATCAACCCTAATCTGATAGGTTAATATTTCTCAACCTACGTTGGCTTTATAGTTCTGGAACACAAGGACGATTACTAAGAATCACACCCTAAACTGGCAGGTGAGTTCCCATTCTTGGGTTCACTCGGTGCTAACTTCTAATCCCATTTGAAAAGACTAAATATGATATAACTGATGGTACATAGACTAAGTAGCTGACTTTCTTTGACTGATGGAATAGTACTATTATTTGAGAATTAACTGAGATCATGAGATTTCAGAGGTTTCCTAAGTCACATGACCGACTGAGTTCTATAGATCATGGCTTGACTGAGATTATTGTGTTAACATGACATGTCTCAAGCAAACAGCTATATCTTTTGGGTACAATTACCCCCCAGGACTCGATGGAAGAAAATTGACACACATGACTGACTTTATCGTAAGAGTAGAGTCCACAATTTACAATATCATAAGTAGGGGATTTCACACTAAGCAGAGTTCTCAACATCTTATACATGGAAGGAAAATTCATACAACATTTATATACTTTCATAGCTTCAATAGCATGGTCAATCCATATCACAACAACAACACATATCACTCACATGGAATTCATGAGAAATCGTAAAACATAGAGCATGGACTTGTCATTTAAGCACTATTAAATCATGGGACATGAATTCTATCATCCTAGGAATATTATCAAACACTTTGCATGCTTTCTTTTATCTTAGGTGTGTTCATGAATTTCACCATATTAAGCCACATAAAGATCATGGGTTTCAACTAACAAACACATATACTTTGTGAAAACACCTTTAGATATCATCTTGAAACTTAAACAACAATCATCAACATGTCCATGCTCATATCACAATAAGACAATCATAATATAATATTTAAAACATGGTTCTTGAGCTCTATGAACGAAATGGATCCATAGATGAACACTACACATACCTGACTCAGGGTTCTTGATGTTTTTGTACTTGAAGGATTTGAAATCCTTTGAATTTTGAAGAAGATTAGGTCTTGTTCGTGGAGATTAAATGAAGAGAGAAACCCTACTTTTTGTTTGTGAAATAATAATGACCAAAATGGATAAATTTGGACTCATTTGGGTACATATAGGTGAGTGGTAAGTGACCAAAATACCCCTGTTAAAACGGCCTAGAAATAAACTGAATGTGGCATGTGATGACTGGACTGACGATCCATCAGAATCTTTATGGTCCATCATTTTGACCATCATATGTGGACTAGAAATGGGGTTCACTGGATAAGAGTTGACGGCCTGGATGATGGTCTGTCAAAAATATGATAGTTCGTCAACTCGTCCGTCAATCTTTATCCAGAATGTGGCCCTACTACCTTGGCTGTGATGATCAAAGTGGTGGTCTATCACTTGTTTGGCGGTCCGTCAACTTGGACGTCGCACCTGGGTGTTTCTGTCAGCTTTGAGTAAAACATCCACAACTTCCTCGTCTGGTGTCGGATTTGGACAAAATTGATATCTTATAAAGCTAACTCAATTTCCCACATGATAGAAAATAGAAATCTCAAAAATACCATGGGTACAAAAATATATTTATATTTCAAATCAAGTACTAGCATCCTTGAGATTAATTATAGCTAGGAATAAGCACGAGTATTATACTTGATGAGCCCTTTAGAGGAGAATTGAGTGAGAATGTGCCCAAGGCTCAAGTAAAGAAGGTGATACCTCAAAGTAGAGAAGCAAATAATGAGAAAGAGATTGAGGAAAGTGATGAAAAAGTGGATGAATTTAAAAATCCACAAGATGAAACAAGGTCAACAATCCAAGTTCCGCTCCCATTCCCTCAGTGTTTGCATAAAAAAGAGGAGGTTACAAATTAAGCAAATTCAAGGCAAAACATAGCAATTTATCGATAAATATCCAGTTGCTCGAGGAAATCCAAGAGATCCCGGGATACGCTAAGTTGATGAAAATGTTGGTGTACAAAAATAAAATTGTTGAAGGTAACACCATTGAGGTAACTCATGGGTGTAGTGTTATCATGGATAGTAAGGTTGCGTAAAGAAAGATGACCTCAGAGCCTTCACCATTCCTTGTACAATTGGGATGCATGAGTTTGCAAAAGCTCTATGTAACCTTGGTACGAGCATCAACTTAATTCCTTTCGTCATCTATAAGAAGCTAGGATTGGATGCCCCTAAGCCAACCTCTATGCGAATTTTAATGCCAACCTAGTCCATCCAAAGGTCGGTGGGAATTTTGTTTGATGTCTTTATTAAAGTTAAAAAGTTTATACTTTCAACAAACTTTTTGGTATTGGATTGTGAAATGGACCAAGAGGTACCTATCATTCTTGGCCATTCTTTCTTAGCCACCGAAAGGGCCATTGTCGATTTAGAGATGGGGGAAATAAAGTTTAAAGATGAAGAGAATGAGGTCTCTTTCAAAATTTACAAGACAAAAAAGCAAACTACAGAGATTTAAGTGGTATCCTGGTGGATGTTGAAAGTGAGAAGGTGAATAAATAGGATCTTAACAACCCACCTTGAGTGTTTCAGAAAAAAGATGTCGTGCCACAATGATAACTAAGGAGCTATGTGGGACGCAACCCATAAATGCCATAAAAGTGGCTTGTATCCTTTTTGTCATGTATCTGTAGTATAGATGTTAGCTTTTTCATATGAATAATTCATGCATTTATGGAACTATGGATTGCATTGGATGAGCTTGGAAAGAGGGAAGTGTACAATTTTGCATTGAAAACTTAACAAGGAAAAAATTGGTAAAATTTGATGAAAGAGCTATAAAAGGGAAAATATGGGACAGAACTGCTCTCAGTTACTGCGATCACGGTTCCAAAGCACAATCATGGTCACCTATGTGTTCTTAATTGCGGCCACCTAATCACGGTCGTAGTCACTTCAGTCACTTAATGCCTAATTTCCCTCACACTCACTTTCATGATTGTACTCTCTAATTTGTGCTAGATTTTGGCCAACTTTGTGAGCTCTCCAATAGCATCCTTGCAACCCTCTTGCATCATAACTTTGGTAGGTACATAAATCTATGCTTTTATTTATAAAACTAGGCCCTAGGATACATGATTAAGAGATGGCCTAAAGTTTTGATTATTATGTTTTCTATGTTGTCATACTTGGTATTGGTTTGGTGTTAGCTGCTTGAATAAGGTGTGCACACAAGTGGGGAAATCATGAGTACCCAATAATGTGCAAAAAATGTAGACAAATGAGATGTGCACATTAAGTGTTTGACACTTTGCCCAAATGAACTTTCAATAGTGATATTTACATTTGAAAGGGCATATTCAATCACTTATTTGCATTATTCAATTAGTCATCATGCAAATCCATATTGTAGAGCATGCTAGTAACCTAAAACTTAGAAGATATTTGAACATGGGGAGCTAGCATGAAACTAGCCTCGGGTATCTAACGGTGGTCATGGTCCGTGATTACAGCAATGCAATCGTGGTCAAGGCCCGTGATTGTGGTAACCGAGGCCAGTTCCCTGCCTTACTAAAACTCCTTCTCTCCCAAATTTTTATCCTAGCTTCATCAAGCACCTTTTTCAATGAGCTTTGATAAATAATATGGAATAGTTTGCATGTTACAATAACATTTATTGATATAATGTGTGCCTACTTTTTTCAGGACAACCTCAAGGATAAGCATAACCATATTCGATTCATGGCACCCAAGTGTCACACTCATTACTATAGTGATATTCTAAGGAAAAATCTACTCCCGAAAAGTGGTATTTTCTTAGAGAATATGCTGGAGAAGCTACCAGCATTTCATAAAAAATTTGAGGCCACAGGTTGGTAGTTCTTTTCCCTGGATCCATGCATTGCAAATGAACAATGGGTCCATAAATTTTATGCCAACATCAGTGAAGTGTCTTTCTCGAACCCATTCAGTGTGACTATAAGATTTAGGGTAAACTAGTGAAAGTTGGGGCTAAGAAAATCAATGATACTTATGGGCTCCAACATGTAGACATTGGTAAATTCAAAGCAAAGGGGTGTAAACCGGGGAGTTGGTTGGCACAATGTCTATGCTCCGAAAGCAAGTCTCTTGGGCAATGAGTAAAAGCAACATCTCCATGAACAACTTCACTTGTGAGGCTTAGATATGGTTGCACATTATTTGTAGCCGAGTCTCTCCTTGAACCCATATGACAGGAGTCCCAGATCCACGTGATTGAATAATTGCTTGCATTCTAGATGACATCCCTTTGGATATTGGTCATCTAGTGGTCAATAAAATAGATCACTTCAACAACCAAGGTGGTACACATATCTTCTTCCCCTCTTTGATTACTGAGCTTTGTGGGGGAGCGAGGGTTGATGAGTATGCTAGTGATTCATTGGTGCATCCTAGTGATCCCATCTATCCCTTAAGGATTCGACAAGAGAGTGCACCTAGAAAAGGAAAAAACAGAAAGATTGACTTGGAAAAGTCGGTATACATTGAGTCTAAGTCTTAAAGGCCAACCACCGGCTGACCTATTGAGGAGATTGGAGTTGATATTATAGCCATCGGGGAGCTTGTGTCTAGTTTGCCCAAGTACCAGGAGATCCCTCCACTTTCCATTATTCATATGTGTCTCGTGCTGATTATAAGAAGTATAGAGAGGACCAAAAGTTGCAAGAAGCTACCATTGATAGGCTTAAGAAAGCCTTCTCCTCTTTGACGAGTCACTCCGGGACATTTGGAGTGCACATGAAAAGATTGTCATAAAAGAGAAAAAATAGATGATTTCTTTATCAAGATGTGGAAAGGGGTGAAGGGCCTGTGAAAGGTCCTAAACCCCAAGATAAAGTTCCTTCTTCTTGGGTGGATAGCGATGATAAGGCGAGCTGAGTGGTCTGATCTTGAGGAGAATAGTGATGATGTAGAATCTGAGAGTGATAGTATCCTATGATGCAGTTTCTGGGAGCACCCTTATCTCTTTTATCCTTGACTATTTATATAGTGGGGCCACTTCTACCTTTTCAGCTGGGGGTGTCTCCTTATTCATTTTATTTTGGCCTGTATTATGGATATTTCTACATACTTTTCTACTTATTTAGGTGATTCTTATTTTTATTTGGGTTGTAATATTCGGGCACTCTAATGGTGCCCACATTTGCATGGATTAGTTACTTTATTCTTTGTTTGTTACTTTATTTTAGTTTTAATGGACAAGATTTTCTCGATGATACACTTAGTGACAACATTTTAAGGGGAAAGCATCGTGATTGGGTTTTTAACCATATATGCAGGGGAAGTCTGAGTACTCGTGGCATCAAGTCCATAATGTAAGGGAAGTCTGAGTACCTATAGCATTAATGATTAGGGATCACATTCATACCCATTAGTGATGTCTAAGTAGCCATATGGGTGGTTTGCTCGTACTATAGTTTGCAATGTGAGACTATAGCTTGGATTGTTTCCATGATTTGTAACTTATGCGTGGTGTGGATGCAAAAACAAAAAACCCTCTCTATCCAAAAATTTTGAAAATTTTGAGGGCATGGACGTGAGAAACCTTGTGACAAAACATTTAGTCTTTCTATTACTTCAAAAATTTACTTCTGAAGAATAGTGAATACTTCATCTTTGTCTCAAGTAGGTGGAACAATTGAACCCCTTTGACGAGATTCGTCATGATGTGTGTGTCAGCTTAATTGTCTACATCTCATGTTTACTTTTACCATCTAGAACTTTCCCCATTAGTCTTTCAAAGCTAAATTTTGATTGTTCTTGGTTGGTAAAATAATCATAGGCCATCTTGTTACATTAGAAGCCCACTTTAGCCTAAAAATCCTACCAACACAGGAGTTACCCCTAGTCACCCTCTTTGAGAGTTTGGACTTTTCTTTGGAAAATACATTACAAGACTTTACCCTTCTATTTGTCCTTGTTTGAACCCTACACTCCTTTAACTTACGAATACATGTTGAGGTAAAAAGCCTAAGCTAGGGGTTGTGGAAATTAAAAGAGATGTAGTTGAGCCAGAATTCATAAGAAGGTGCTTACGATCTTAAGCAAATAAAGAATTTTTATTTTTAGAAAGAGAACATCCCACAAAGGAAAGAAAAGAATTATCTATGCACAAAAAGAGAGAGAAAAAGAGGAAAGTGGGAAAATAAAGAAAAGGCAAAATAGGAAAAATAGTAAAAGAAAAAGAAGTTGCCCAATAGAAAAAAGTTAAGAATGGATGATTGAGAAGCTCAAAGAGGGTTTAGCCCTATTGTACTAAGTTGATATCCTACCCTAACCTAAACCTATATTATAATCTCAAAAAGTCCTTTATGATTCCCAACCAAGTGTCGTCACTGTAGGGGCGATTGAAAATAGTGGCAAGCCTATGGCATGGTAATTGTTAACATGGAGAATTTCTTGAGAGAGAGTGTGTTTGAACTTAAAATTCCTTTTTGCATTATTGGTAACTAGGTGTGTGAAATCTTCTTTCTTGTGAGGAGGCAGGTGAACAAGTTGAGATGGTTGATTTTGCCATCTTCCGTACAATGAGATAAAATGAAGTATAACATGGTTGTAGTCAATAAATGAGTCATTTCTAAAGTGTTAGTGGTTGTTACATGGTTTCTCCCTAAATTCTAATTTATCTTTCAAATATTCCATTTCATTGAGAGATGTAGTTGAAACAATTTTGACCATTTGCAAAGAGCTTTTTGTGGTAGCAATCAAGTTTAAGTAATCACGATCATTGGATGATAGAACAAGGGCATACACGTGAAATTGTCTCATAGAAAAGGGTATTTTATCTTGAGGACAAGAAAAGTTTAAGGTTGGGGGTGTTGATGAGTGGTTATTTTACCATTCATTTGCACCAAACTTTTATGCACACTGCCATGTTTTGTATTAGAAAATGAGACATCAACCTGATTTAAATGCTCTAATATCAATATTTTGTAGGTATCTAGTTGAGAAGGTGAAATGAAGTAGATTGAATCTCATAAAGGGATCTAAAAGAAAGAAATAGAGTGCAGATAGAGACTTGAAGCAGTTCAACCTCAGTTACCGCAACCGCGGTCCTCAGGCTGCGGTCGTGGTCAATTAAGATGGTCTGCATAATGCGATCACAAAGAATAACCGTGATCGCATAGCCACGGTCACGGTCAAACTTGTGTGATTGCGGTTCAATGGGAATATGACCCAGGGCAGTTTTGAAAAATTGCAAAGACGAATCTCAAACCATATAGGTAAAAACCCTTTCTTCTTTGGGTATTGCTTACCTCATAGATATTTTTGAATTGAAAGTAAGAAACCCTAATTGGGCAAGTGTGTAACTAATTGTGGTGGCTTAACTTCTTCGTATTTTGTGAAGAATAAATGCTTTGGATAATCCTTATGGTATATCTTTCTTACCTTCTTCATGAATAGCTAAGTAAATTAGTTTTGGGATTATGTTAAATTAAAGTGTAATTGTATGTGGGTGTTGTTGTGTTTGCATGATTGCTAGTTGTTGAGTATGGATTCCACCATTGCTTGAATATATGAGTTGGAATTTGTGGTTCAAAACCCCAAATCTCTAAATGGGATTGATGGGCGAAAACCCCAAACTCTAGAAACCCTTCATCATCCTTGAAAAAGGTATGAAGGTGACCTAGAATCCTTAGCCTGAACTAGATGATAGAGGATCCCCTTAGAAACCAATATTTGGGCCCTAAGATATGAATGAATCTTCCCTTAGGCTGTAGGGAACTACCTTCCCACTCGATCATTGACTCACTAGAGACTTAGAAAGTGACCCTTTGTGTCTGATTATCAAGGGAAGCATAGAACCAATGCAACCAATCCATCCCCAAAATCATATCAAATTATAACATGTACAACTCTATAAGATCCACCATGGTCTCCCTACCAATGACAGACATCACAAAACCCCTATAGACCCTACTAGCCATAATGGAGTCACCCACCGGGGTAGCTATAGAAAAGCGATCTTCACTACACTGAGGATCAAAACCAAAATGAATAGCCGTGTAAAAGGTCACGTAAGAGAGGGTAGACCCAGCATCAAGTAGATAATATACATCACAAGAGAAAAGTTTAAGCATAATAGTAAAAACATCGAAAGACACCTCAGAATCCTGGCGAGTGGCGAGAACATACAGATAATTCTAAGAAATGTCAAAGCAAGAAGAAGAAGTATCACTCTTTGGTGCCTGAGCTAATGAAGTAGCAATAGGAATCGTATTTTCCCCAGAACCATCTTTGGAAGGACAAGCCCTCTACATATGACCAATCTGACCACATTTAAACCACTTGTTCCTCCCTTCTTCAAAAACTCCATGATACACCTGGCTGAAAAATCTTCAAAGAAATTATGATAGAGCTGGCTAAGCACTACTAGCATGTGGCTAGGCACCCTACACCCCAAAACCAAAACTATTCAGAAAATAGCAATCAACCGATGGCTTCGAATAAGGATCACTAGCTGTAGAGTAAGAGCCAGAATTACCCTATTTCTTCTTATATCATTTTACACTATCTCTACCACTCTATTTCTAACCTCTGCCATGATCAGAATACCAAAACTTCTTACTTTGCCTTTCACTTATCTCTGCTTGCTTGTTGTTTTCCTCTTCCACTTGTTGCATATATACCATAAGTCTAGATATGTCCATATCCTTTTCAAAAAAGGAGGCCTTTCTCTCTAAGATCAACTCGTGGGACAATCCAAAAGCAAACTTCCTTATTCTAGCCCTCAGGCTAGACACCAATGTGAGAGAATATCACGATAATTTATGAAATTTCAAGACGTACTCCTTCACTATCATCTTATCTTGATTCAAGTTCACGAATTCCTCATCCTTCACCTCCCTTAACTTATGAGGAAAAAATTGATCAAGAAAAGAACTAGAAAAGTTATCCACAAAACAGACTCAACATCATCACCCCTAGACTTATTCTATTCCTCATACCACTGATACATCATATCCTTTATCTTATAAGTAGCGAACTCCATACCCCCCCCCCCCCCCACATCTACAGCATTAATCACACAAAATATCTTTTCTATTGCATCAATAAAATTTTGAGAATCATCCTCAACTTTAGAACAAGTTAAAGTAGGACTCAACCTCATAATTGGGAAACTCTAGTGACCTCAGATGATGAATTAATAGAAGTAATACACTCAGTCTAAGAGGCCACCAACTAGGTAAAAAAATAAACTAACTAATAAAACTCGGGATTAGACACATCAACTTGAGGTGTCCGAGGAGGGATAGGGGGAACAGGTGGAACTCTGGTAGGTCAATCAAAAGCAATGAACCTAGACCAAGACTGAACTCCTTGAACAGGATGAGCACCATCCACATTATCCTCAAACAGGATAGAAGAGTATCCATGAGCATCAGATTTTTTGGGAGGCATGATTTGAAAAGAGAATATATGGGAATTAGAGGAGATTTCAATACCTTAAACTCTATAGGTCAAACTAGAACAATAATAAAAGGAAACATTTCTAAATACCATGTTTCCTTCCTATTATAAGTGTGGCATGCTACACACTCATAAAAGAGACTCTACTCGACATGGCTTTATGAACACCCAATGACACAAAACCTAGGCTCTGATACAAAATTTGTCACAATCCAAATAAGTCATGGCCGTGATGGGTATCTCCCATCTATCGTGGATCAAAGACCACCCCTTAACCTAAACAAACACCATACCCTACCTAACAATGTCTGAATACCAAACATAGAACAAGATATCATAAGACAAATTCAAAGAAATAAAAGTTTTATCTATAATCGATAATCGATAATCAATCAAAACAACCAACCAACATCACCCAAGTCCACAGTAATCCAACAAAGCCTCAATGCAAAAAGAACCAAAAACCAGTCTTGGTCGGGATATGTGCCCGACTCTGACAATGACAAATGATAATGAAAATTATCAAGTTAAATCTATGAATGGAAACTAATCAAATGCCTAAGACTTTTATAGAGTGATATCTCACCACTTCAACATAATAAACAAATAAATTGATTCGATCCACCTAACTTTGCAAAGAAAAAGTAGAGGTATCTTCGGTTCCTGCATCGCATGGGGATACAACATCTAGAGATGGTCAGTAGGTCGAGAACTAAAATGTAACTCAGGAATAAGGACAACATAATATTGTGATCAAAAATTCAAAATCATTCAAATCCAATGCACATAATAAAATGCATATACATATACATATATCATATGTCGGGATAGGGGACAAGGCTTAACATGTACTTTAAAACTTTAGCCTGGATTTGTGTAGCTCAACCATCAAAATATATAAAGGCACCCATGGACTATATGGGCACAACTCTCCCTAAGTTTGTAGGGCCTCGATGTGTGTGGCCTTATGAACTAGAAGGTATACATATTCACTATGGGAGACTCAAACCTCCCGACATATCAAGGTGATGCAAGCACCCAATCATGTAATATAACTTTTGGGACTTTAACCTCCTAATCATATGATATTAATAAGGGGACTATAACCACCCAGTCATTTAGACCTCCACATTGGCAATTGTGGTTTCCAGTATTAGTCCCTCCGGACCTCCACTTTCATGACTCATCTAAACAACTCTTATTAAATCCCAATCTAATCATTTATCACAAATTCATATTCAATGAACCATGATACACATTTGGGCATACATTATTCGTATCATCATACCAACTACACCTGCAAGGTAACATCTATATGCTGAAACAATTTTATCATTTGAGGAATGCAGAGCCCATTTGGTTAAATTGTACATTACTTGGGGAATTACATAACCCATAAGGTTCAATTCAAAATCATTATGCTTAATTAACCTTTCACATCATGCAATAATTAAAGAGTAGTTCACTTCATAATTTTCATGTTCAAAACTAATTTTGCAATATGAGGTTGAGGTCATAACCACTTCAAAAGTCATAAATTGGGTAAGGTCACAATCCTCTCATTTATTCTCCATACACATGCACCCCATAAGTTCAAAACTATAATTAAAGAATGAACAGTCATATGTAAACCGTGGGAAACATTATTAAACAACAAATATTCAAAACCCTCAACCCATTTTTCAAAACCAGTATCAAAACCATATGAATTATAATGTAAAACCCATTCTTTAACAAAATAATAATGGGAAAGAGTAGCATCCCTGAGACACTATATTTTATGGAGATAATTTAACCCTTTAGCCCTTAGATGACCAACTTCTTAGAAACCCTAAGTATCTTTTTCAAGGGAATTTAGAGAGAATAAAGGGAGTATTTGATGCATTTAAGTGTATAAAAAATGCCCCAAAGGTGTTTTATGGATGTGGGGTTTAAGTTGTTAAAGTGGGAAATGTCCAAAGTGCACTTAACTTAAAAACTAGAAAAGTGTCGCTAATGACTACGTGTCACACAACGACTCATAACAAAACCTAATGACTCATCACCATAAGTTGTAACCAAGATAGTGTTAGGGGGAACCTATAATGTTAACCCTACAACTTTTATCATACGACTCATATCATGACCCTACGACTTGTAGGGTATAAGTCGTATCCAAGATAGAATGACTTGGGCCTTACGTTGGTCACCCTACGGTTTGTACAAAATGACTCATAATTGGTACTTATGGCTTGCATAGAGCCATTCATACTCTGAACATAACTTAGCAATACACACACTACTTAGGCTATGATTTAAGTCTAATAACTTGTTAAGATTCCCTATGACTCATACGGTTAGTCATAGTCAGGACAGTGAGGATAAAATTTTAGAAATATTCAAGAACCAACACCTAGAATATTTTAGTAAATGTTCTGATGTTTGAGTTTGATATTGGTGTTGTTGGTTATATTTGTTTTGCTGGAAAATATTGATGTAGTTAGTGATGATGTATTAGTTAATGTAAATATTAATGTTGTTGGTGTTGATTTTCTTGTGTTGTTTGTTGGTGTTGACCCATCTGTTACAACAGATAACTCATTTGTTACAATAGATAACCTATCTATTGCAATTAATGGTTTATTTATTGGAAAGAGAATAACAATTATTCCAATAGATAACTTATATGTTGCAATAGATTTGTCATTTAATGGATGAAATTAATATAGTTATTCCAATAAATAATTGTTAAGACTTTTGATTTTTTCTAATAGATGAGCAATATATTGCAATAGATGGGTTATTTACTTAAAGAAATCAAAAGTATTAATAGTCATTTGTTGGGGTAATTGTTATGATTTCATCCAACAAATTATTCCCCTATTGTTACGTATGAGCAGTGTGTTTGAAGAAATAACATAGTTTCAATATTATTTTTATTTCTACAAATAGATGACCCATCTGTTTCAATAAATTAATCATCTATTGGAAGAAATTAAATTAATATTGACAGTACTACTTTTATCTCTTCTAATAGATTACCCATCCGTTGCAATAGATTATCCATCATTTGGAAGAAATCAAAATAGTATTGAACTATTTTTATTGTTTCCAACAAAACACTCATCTGTTGTAACAGATGAATAGATCACTTATCTATTGCAATAGATAAGTGATCTATTTGAACTACTATTTTATTTTGTTGTACTTGATAGATTTATTGTTATCCTTTTTTATGATGAATAAATCAATTATAATTTTTTTTATTCTTCTCTTATTTTTAGATAATATGGCTTTCAAAAGAAAAAAAAAGTGAATCAAGTCCAAGTAAAGGAATTAGTGAAGTAGCTATGCTACATTCAGTACTTTATGAGCTTATCGTATAAGAAATATTTCAATTAGAAGCAGAAGAAAATGAACACGAGGAACAACAAAGCTTCAAAAGAGGTGTTGAATTTAGTGCAAAAAGTTAACATGATCCATACACTAATAATGATCATAATAGTCCTTCCACAAAAGAGTTTGTCAAAACTTTAGTTTTGATAGTTTTACTATGGAAATGCAGTGTGATGGTGACACAAATTTAATAGGTGATTGTGTTGTAATTTAGCCATGGGAAAATCTTTTGGTACCTTCATAAAAATACTTTGATAACAAAAATTAGATGTTTATTTCAAGGATAGCTGCTTTGGGTAATATCTTGATTAATTGAAGGACAATAATGCTCGTTTTCAAATGACCATGAAATAAAAATAAGATGGATGAGATGTGGATAAATTAATATGGAATGCTAGTTTGTTTTGATTGGAAAGAGATTGTTATAGTAACTAGACTTAAATGTTATCCTCCTTCTCAACCTATACCTATTGTAACACAAAAAAGGCACCCCGTACACCAAATGACAAGTAAAGTGATGGTGATGAGTTGCTGTCCCTTATAGGTCAAAGCGTCAAAAACATAAATTTGATAGAAGATTTGAAAGGTAAAAGACTTTCAAAGAAGCACAAGCAATCATTGCGCTTGGTTTTGGTTGTACATAATATTCTTTTAGTGAGATACTTTAACAACAATATACCATTTGGTTCAATAATTATCTCTAAGGATCTTGAGGGATTTAACAACTATCCTTGGGGTCATGAAAGTTTCAAAATAACTGTAAAATATTTATTAACTCCATTAATGCCAAAGACAATCAACTTATATGGCTTTCTACGGGCTTTTATTGTAAATATTTTTATTTTTATGTTTCATTTATTTTGTATTGAATAATTCTTTTGCTTTATTAGAATAATTGTATAGGCTTGGAAATTTGAAGTAATTCCTTATCTTAGACAACAAGTAAACTACTAAGAAGAAGTTCCATGTCCAAGAATACTGAGATTGTTGCTGGTCAAAAATAATAAAAAAGTAAAAATTCTTGATCTTTTCAACCCCAAAGAAGTAGTAAGTCTAATTATAATTAAGTTTTTATTTTAATTAATTATTTATTTAAATGATTAAATCATTATTATAATAGATATACTGATTTATTTTAGATTGTGCATCCATGTCTTGTTCTAACTAGTCGAGAGTTGAAGATGTCATTTCTGTTACTTTCTGGTTTATCAAAATTTTATCGGATCCTAAGATAATTGATAGAATAAAAAAAGAATTAGTTGGAGAAACAACCATCAAAAGAAAAGCACTTGCGGAAAGTGGGCTTATTCTTAGTGATTTTGTTGTTGATGGTGCTATTGGTGGTGATACAATTGTTGTTGGTGATGGTGGTGATAGAGTTATATTGGTGGTGGTGGAGTTATTATTGGTGGTTGTAGTGGTGATGGTGTTGTTGTTGTGGTTGGTGGTGTTGATAAGTTGGTCGATACTCTTATTATAGTTTTTTAAAATAAGAAATGGTCATGATTATGATCATACTGATTTTACTCATTTTTGTGGTTGATATAGCTCTTTAAATTAGCATACTATAGATTTGTCACATGAAAAGGGTAGTCAATCATTTTGATATCTTATCCCTCCTAAATTATGTTGTGCATCCAAATTTCAAGAGTGCAAGGAAAACATAATGGACTGATTAATGCTATTAATGTTTTAACTATTATTGAAAATGAATTGACATCTAAGAGGAGTGTAATTCTAGCAAAGAGGGGTAATCTGTTGTATAAGTTGTAGTAGATGGGTAATCTATTAATTGTTTCATAGAACCTATGCAGCAGGTAGCCCATCTGTTGTAACAGATGACCCATCTGTGGCGATAGATGGTGTATTTGTTGGTCATCTATTGCAATAGATGACTCATCTATTTCAACAAATGGTGTATCTGTTGTATCTTTCTATTTTTTTTATAAGTTACTAACTTATTTAAAAATTATATTCTTATATCACAACATGTTAATGAATTTCTTTCCCTCGTAATGAAAAGGAACCTTAAATTCATAAAGCATTATGATCTTGGGGATAGGATCATGGACCTTAACTTCTATAATAACTTCTTAGGTAGGTACAACAAACTCTATGAAGAAGTGATAACTCCCGGGGCCATTTCAAAATACCATGGATTGTATTAGGGAAAAGAGTATTCTTACAGTCATGATCTTAAAAAATAAATATTTTGTGACTCTTGAATCCTCATCAATGAGGGAGTCAAGAATGTTTATGACCGCAACTTACCAGTCTTTGAGGAGTGGAAATTTTTTGTTTGCACGGATCCACAATTGGAGTTTTTCCCAAAATTGTCGAAGCAAAGTGGCATAATGAATCACTTGCAAGATGAATCACATCAAATTAGACAATTGATCATTTTATTCAGGGCGAATACACGTAGATGATCATGTAGTTACTATGAAATTAATTGAAATTGGAATTGAACTCATTAATTGGGAGTTACTTTTATGTAAATAAATTTATTATTACCAATAATGGTTTGATATAAATCATTTTACATCAAATTAGTCAATTGATCACTCTATTCAAGACGAATAAACTTAGATAATCATGTAATTACTATGAAACTGATTGAAATTGGAATTGTAAACATTAATTAAGAGCTAATTTTACTTAAATCAATTTATTTATTACTAATAATGGTTTAATTTTAATCATTTCACATCAAATTAGTCAATTGATCACTCTATTCAGGATGAATACACTTAGATGATCATGTATTTACTATAAAATTAAGTGAAATTGGAATTGAACTCATTAATTGAGAGCTAATTTTCCTTAAATCAATTTATTTATTACTAATAGTGATTTAATTTGAATTATTTCACATCAAATTGTCCAATTGGTCATTCTATTCCGGAGAAATATGCTTAGATGATTATGTAATTGCTATAAAATTAAGTGAAACAGGAATCGGACTATTAATTGAGAGCTAATTTTACTTATATCAATTTATTTATTACTTAATTATTTAATTTGAATTATTTCTCATCAAATTAGTCAAAAAGATATAGATATATTTCAACAGAAGACTAATCGATTGCAACATGACACATCTGTTGAAAAATATCAAATAGATGTAGACATCTGTTACAACTGATGACCAAACTATTCTAACAAATGACTCATCAATTGGAAATTATCAAATAGATATATACATCTATTGTAACAGATGACTAATCTAACAGATAGATCATCTATTGCAACAAATTACCCATTTGTTGGAAGAAATCAAAATAGGTCCTCAAGAGCTTTAATTTCTTCTAACAAATGACTAACCTATTGCAATATATGAGTTATCTGTTGAAAGATCTTGTTTTAAAAACGCAATTTTCTGTCCAACATAAACTACGATGAAATCATATAGAACTTAAACGTTTATCCTTTTGTCTTGTCTTTTCTTGTCTTCACCTTCTTCACAAAAATCACTACCACCAATATTTAAAAGCAACTTGTTTACTCAACTTTCATTCAATTTTGTTCTCTCTTTTTCTCTCTTTCTCTCTCTTGTTAACCATTATGCCTGAGCTTGAGTTGAGAGATATTCCTAATGTGGCTGAGCTTTGAGACTATTTGATACCTCTTTTGGGTTATCTTCCATCTTATTTTGATCTCATTCATACACCTTATTTGCTATAATCTTCACTTTCACTCACACCCTATAAGTATAAGTTTTCAAGCTTAGTTTTCCTCCTACTTGATATTTCCACCTCTAACCTATCCATTATTTTGTTTGTTTCAGGTAGTTGGGGTTTATTCTAAAGGAAATTTTACAACACTCTATACCCTTAAATATTTATGCTATCATCACCCATCTTAATCTTCATAGCTCCAGTGACTTACAATCCCCTTACTTTCCCTTTTGGTAAAGTTTTTTGGTAGTTGAAGCACATAGTCCTAGCTTTTATTCAAAGAGATATAATGTCTCCTTTCGAGCATACTTTATTAATGTCTCTGTGCCTTATTTTTATTTTTATGTATGTGAATGAAAGAAGAATGAATGAATAACTTCTTGTTATTTTTATCTACATATTCTTTCCCTTTATTATGATTTCATTGAATGACGGATGGTTTTCAAAAGGTTTGATTTCTTCCAATAATGAGTTATATAATAATCAAATTCATAGATAAACCAACAACAAGACTATTTACTAATAATCATTTAAAATGAGTTTTCACATCAAATTAGTCAAATAGATATAGATATCTGTTGCAACAGCTCACTAATATGTTGCAAAAGACCACTCATCTATTGGAAATTATCAAATAGATATAGACACCTGTTATAATAGATGGCTAATCTATTGGAATAATGAAAATAGGTCTTGCTAGATGTTTGACTTCTTCCAATAGATAGGCTATTTGTTGTGAATGATTACCCATCTATTGCAACAAATTACCCAGTGGTTGTGCTATATGTATTTTTGATGATAAGAAGATAAACTACGAGGGACCAGGACCCTGGGCATGCAAAGTATAGTACAATTAGTATGCATCTTCTGTACAGTTTTGCCATCTTGTGTAACAAAATTGTAGCTGTTATTTTGTGCTATTTTGTACTGACTTAGAAAACTGGTCTAATGATCTTTTAATCCCTAATCATCACCCAACTATAAAAGAAAAGAGATTCTTTTTTAATAATCAGTTTTTCCCAGATCCAAAGATTGAAGAAAGGCAGCAAAAACCCTATTTCAACACTGCTCAAGTTATTAGCGCTATGAGTGCTTAAATTGCAAAAGTTCTTGAATGAGTAATGAATTGTAACTGAATTACTCATGTTATAAATATAGAGTTTTATTGTAAAGAGAGAGCTTCTTAGGTAGAGTTGCCTAAGAAATTTACCGATTAAAGCTAATTAGTGTAGATAAGAGTCCTTGGTAGAGTTATCAAGATGAGTTAGTAGTAGAGTTGGTGCTAGCACAAAGGGCCTAGAATTAGGCTCAAATCTAGACTGTAATCAGGAGGTTGATTATAGTGGATTTTATTGATGCTTGTGAGGGAAAGCCATGGTTTTCCCCATCATGGGTTTTCACATAAAAATCCTTGCGTCTTTTACTCTTTCTGCACTGTCTTTAGTTTTCCTTCACTCTATTGCTTGATTTTCTGTGATAGATTCTAAGGGACCTGGTACATTACAGTACAGAGCAACCCCAAATAATTTCCATAATTGGTATCAAAGCCAGGTCACTCTTAAAGGTTCATACTTAGAGTGTCTTGGTTAGTAGGACGGCTCCACATAATCTAGCATAAGGGCAATCTACAAGTAGACCAGCAAGATTCCATGGATAGTACTATGGGTGTGGAAAACTAGGATGTTTGACTTCATCATGGCTTAAGATAGTGAACTAGTAGACATAATCCTTGATTGTCCCCATATTCTTGTAAAATAAGTATATTAAGGAGATGTTATGAAAATGGTCATTAAAAGCAGAAGGGAGTTCCATGAAGATGATAGAAGAAAGATTGAGAAAAACTACAAGGCCAAAAATTGTTAGTCTGTGGATTAGGGATGATAAATATAACAAGATCTCAGCTTGTGAAAATGCCAAAGAGATATAGGATTGCTTGAGGACTGGTCATGAAGGAACTACTAATGTTAAGGATTCAAAGGTAGACATGCTAAATACTCAGTATGAAACCTTTACCATGAAAAAATAAAAAAATATCCAAAAAATGCATATAAGATTCACTTCTATCACAAATGAACTTTATTGCTTAGGAGAAGTGATTCCAATTTATAAGCAAGTAAGAAAGATTCTTGGTGTTCTTCATAAGTCCTGGGAAATAAAAGTATATGTCATTACTAAACCAAGAAATCTGAAGACCCTCACATGGATGAACTCATTAGGAATCTGAAGACTCATGAACTTAAAAAGTAACAGGTGCATTAGAAGATAGAGGTAAAAAGTGAAAAAATCTCTGGAACTAAAAGCATCTAAATTGAATATAAGGAAGAAGACACTGATGTTGCTTACTTGGAAAAAAAAATAGTTAGATCTATTAGACAAAATAGCCAGTTTCAAAGAAATGGGAGTAGCAGCAAAAAGGGGAGGGACTATGAAAGTGTTTCATAAATGTAAAATTCCTGAACATTTTACTATGGACTGTCTCTTTAACAAAATAGATCATCAGGATTACCTCAAGTCTTTTAGTGACAAAGAATAGATCAATAAGAGGTCTTTGGGAATTCAAGAAGAAAGGTTGCAACTGATTATGTAGTAAAGCAAGATCTGGCAACATAGAGAGATTCTTCTGGAAATTAAACTGATAATGAGAAAATTGGAGATATCTCTATCCTTGAAGTAGAAGAAGGTCCAGTCATCTATGATTCCTTAGTTTCATTCATAGAAAACATAGAGGATAAAAAAAAGGAGGTAACTCTTTCTAACATTAAGGAGAATCTAGATAATTATACTACTAAATAGATTAAAAGGCTTTCTATTGTCTTGGTAGACTTTGTATGTGAACTAAATTATGAGAAGAATGCATTAGAAGTGAAAGTGGTGAATCAATATCATGAGTTGATTGCATTAACTTTGTAGATATCTAAAACTAAAGAAATGTTCACTAAATTGAAATATGAGTATCTGAGTTGTATGAGTCACCAAAAAAAGGGAAGTGGCCTACATGACAAAGGAAAGAGAGAAGATTCTTAGTTTAAAATTGATTTTGAAGAATGGTTGAAAGATTCTCAATAAAATACTATGGAAGCACTACACAAGAATGAAAAGTTAGTGAGGGACCTATTCTACCTAAGAGAATATTTGAGAAATTCTTTTAAATGGACTGTCTCTTTACAGATCCTCTCTAATTTGACAAGTCAAGATGTCAATGATGGTAGAGATTTGAGTTATCAAGCAGTACTCTAGCCCATTGAGTATAAAGGAAAGGTTGATCATTATGTTGGAAGCAAGGGGAATGAACTTCTGTGCACCCACTGTAGAAGAGATGGACATTTGAAAGAAAATTGTCGCCCCTGGCTTAAAGATAAATTAAAGAAAATTGAATACATTTAGTAGGAAATTGTACATCCGAAGAGCTTTGAGTTTCTGAAAAAGGTGAAGAGGAACCTATCACTACCTAGATGGGCTAAGAAGAATTTGATCACACCATTATCCTCCTATTGGGAACACAAACTTAAATAGGTTCCCAAATCTAACTTGTGATCATTACTTTAGACATAGAAAAGGGATTGCAATCAAAAATAGCACGTTGATTGAAAGAGTTCAAAGCTCAATGATAAAAGGTAAGACTGTGTTATCTCTCTCTTAAGACACTTCAGGTAAAGGTGTCTTATGGTGAAAAGTTGATCTCAAGGACCTATTCCTTGGCATATATGAAACTTGTGTTCAAAAGAAAACCCTAGAATGACCCTCAGATTCAATGAATGAAAATCCTCTAGAGAATGAACTGAAAAAGAATTCTATGGATTAATGAAAAGAGTGCTTGTAGTTCCTTATTAGTCTGGAAAATTATTGATCCTTGGTGATGCTAATAATGATGAGTAAGAGGATGAAAGATGTTGATAAGTCCTGATTCTTAGGGACCCAGTCCCTAGGAAATCCATCTCATAGGGAGAAGCTTTAGCATCTTAAATAAAATCAAGTTAGGGACCTAGTCACAAGACAATCTTAGAGAATAAGTTCTAAAAATAAAAAAACAGGTATGGAATAATTGAATCATAATGTTGACTTAACCTAATATGTGAATCAATGTCTCCCTATAAAAATTGGCTATGATAAGGAGGTAGGTATCCTTGAAGAAGTGGGTGCATATTTGTCTAACTTCATACTATACCCTTGCAGGCATACAACCATGGGAACAAATTAGAAAGTGGACAAAAGTGACAAGCACAAACTTGAAGATTCACTCAAAGGAGAAGGATCTGATCTTATATGTCAGGTTAGTATCACTAAAATATGCTTTAATAATCATAAAATATACTGTTTGAGAGAACCATTTATCTTTTCTTTCCATAATAAAGGTTGTCAATTTTTTTGCAAAGTGAAGAGTCACTCTTATCAAAACCAAACATGGCATTCTTTGAAGACAACTGTCACCTCTTCAAAATTTATAAAATAGGGTACTTCCCAGTAAGAGTGTCAACTCATTACTCATTTCCTCCACTAAACCAAATTAATCCTTCTTATTCTCCTTTCTTCATTAAATCAATTGAATATGCCCTCATCAAATATCTTGATCCTTCATCAAAAAAATCCATAGAAAACTTTGTCTTAGGTCCTCTAAGGCAAAGTGTAGTAACCCTCCTAGAATGAGGCAAAAACATATAAGTTGTGAAAAGAAAGAAAGACTCTGAGGTACCTGATCCCAAGAAGGAAAAAGTTGCTATTGAATCGTTTGAGGCAAGTAATGAGAACAAAGGATGAGAAGAAGAATATGGGTGGTGAGAAGGGGATTAAAATACTGATGACTCAAAAAGTTCTCCCAGGAAAGAACTCTTGATCCCAAAATATATGAGAAAAAGGGAGACATGAAATGCCATATGGTACCTCCTCAACAAAGTAGTTGATCACTTTGAGGTACTTGGGAAAATGAGATCACATTGGATAACCAAGCTGATATTCAATTTGAACAAAACTTGTGGAGGAGCAAAGAATCAAGTCAACTGTCAAAGATGTCGGATTAAATGTATTTGACATTGCTGAATCAAAGGCAATCCTCTAAAGAACTAAACTCCACTGATGAACATCCAGCTGGAAATGCAAAATTCCAAGCATGAATGGCCAAACTGAATGCTAAAGTGAAGATCCTTACCAAATCATTGATGGATACTCACATTACTAAAGATACAAGAATGGAGTACTGCTTAAGTCCTTTTCACCCAATCCTCCTTCTACCTGAGCCCTATTATCCTTAATCCTTCATCAGCCTTGTGTTAGTTCTATATCCTAGATCTCATAACGGCTTTTAAAGATAGTTATCTTATGGTGATTGTTTTTTCTTGCTGCACTAGTACTAACTATTATAACTGAATGAATCTTTAGTTTATGTATCTCATCCTTACAATAGAGTTGTTCTATATGTTAGTGTTTCCCCAGTGGCCATGAGTTAACTAATTTGTGCTTTTCTTTACACTTGGTTTACTATTAATTCTTTTTAATGATGCTAAAAGGGGGGGATACATATAACCAGACACTAGGTAAATTGAGATACAGATAAGAAGAGAGTCATACTAGCAAGGGGAAGTGTGTAAAAAATAAAGTTGCACAATAATAGGGGGAAGCTTCTGCTACTAGAGACAAAAAAGGACCAAGTCTTTGTGTTGCATCATAGAGGAAGCATGATGATATGGGGAACATTCATCTTCAGGTGGTAATTACTCTAATTAAATGTGATAAATATACACCAATGCTCAAACTGAATGGTTTTGTTTGTTGTTGTCAAAAAAGGGACTATTGATACATATAGTTTGATGATGAGCAGCTAAAGTACGAAGATCGGGTCCCTGGATGTACAAAGTATAGTGTAGCTGGCACTTGCCTTCTGTAAAATTTTGTCATCTTGTTTAACAAACTTGCAGGGACTACTGGTCCAATAATAATTCAAGCCCTAATCATCACCCATCTATAAAAGGAAGGAGATGTTTCTTTAATAATAGATTTTTCGCAAATCCAAAAAGTGAAGAGAGGCAGCAAAAATCCTATTTCAACACTGCTCAAGTTCTTAGCTTTATGAGTACTTAAATTATAAAAGTTCTTTAGTTAGCAATGAATTATAACTAAAAAACTCATGTTATAAGAGTAATTTTTTCTTGCTAAAAGAGAGCTGCTTAGGTAGAGTTGCCTATGAAATAAACTGATAAAGCTAATCAGTGTAGAGAAGAGTCCTTAGTAGAGTGTCAAAGATGAACTGGTGGTAGAGTTCCTACTAGTGCAAGGACCATAGATTTCGGCTAAAATTTAGACTATAATTAGCAGGTTGATTATAGTGGATTTCGTTAGTGCTTGTGAGGGAAAGAGGTGGTTTTTCCCATCCTGGATTTCCATATAAAAATCCTTGAGTCTTTTACTCTTTTTGCACTAAATTTATTTTTCATACACTCTATTACTCAATTGCCTATGATTGATTCTGAGGTACCTGGTCCTTTACTATGCGGAGCAACCCCACATGTTACAATAGGTTTCTACAGAAATTACCCATCTGTTGGAAGAACTCAATCTAGTAGCAAGAACTGTTTTGATTTCTTTAAATAGATGACTCATCTATTGCAATAGTGGGTCATTATTTGGAAGAACTCAATCTAGACTATTTTGATTTATTCATACAGATGACCCATATCTTCCTATAGATGAGTACCTATTGCAACATATGGATTAATTGTTGGAAATATTTTTGTAATCTGTTGTATTTATTTACTATCTTATTACCTTTTTTTTAATGCAAGAATTAATTATTGGACCATAAAAAAATATTTTATATAATCAATAAAACAACGTTTACATTCCCAATAATGAGTTAAAATTATCAAGTTTAGATCTAAACCAACAACAACATTTATTTTACTATTACAACAATCATGATGCATTTTGATCTAGGCAGGTAATTCTTTTATGGGCAACATTCTTATTTATAGAGCACTTGTTTTTTCTTATTAGAAATGATTCCCTGACTCCACACCTCCTCTTAAATCACCTTCTTCCTGATTTACTTGGGTCAACGTATAGAGGAGGTATTTCTCTCTCCCAAATCTCTGTAGGAACATCCCGAGAATCTTCAGGAGGAACCAGATTAATATCCACACAATATCCCATTATGTATTTTTTTATCGAGTAATATAGAAATGAGTACTCAAAAATTTGATTTCCAAATTGTGCACCATATTAAGCTCGAAGGACTATCATAGCATGTGGACAAGGTATTTTTTTCAAGTCAAAAGCTCTACATGTACAAGTTCTTATTTGAATATCGATCATGGAAATATCACCATGACCGTTGATAATGAACTTGTAATTGGCTATTTGATCAGCCAATAACTTATTCCCCGAATTGATGTACTTTGGTATTTGTTTTTCCATTGAAGAAACAAGTCTGTTTGGTGAGTTCAGCAACTCCATATGCCTCTCATGAAATAATTTAGCAAACTTTATTTTTATTTAATCAAATAGCGTCATAATGAAAAATTCTCTTTCAACGTCAAACATTGCATTCACCGATTTAGCTATGTTTGATGTCACAATATTATAACTATGTAAGAATATCACTTAGTATGACATAGTATTACAATTAACTAATACAAGACATACATTTATAATAATGCACCTATTTGTCAGACAAAATGCTCGGCTCCATCTCTCGAATCCAATGTGTCTGAGATGTTGTGCTTCCTTGCGTATCATATCCCTTATCTGATTGAAATGATCAATGGACTCAACTCTATCATACACTTTAGCTGCTTACCAAAAATAGGACATGACCTTTGAGTTTTTATAGTTGTTTCAAATATTTAACCCAAGGTGCCTCACACAACAACCATAGTGAGCTGAAGGGTAGACAATTGAAACCGTCTTTTGGATACTCGAATGCCTATCAAAAATTATACACAACTCATCGGTATCATCTATACAACTTTTCATTTTTCCAAGCAAATATTGATATGAGGCATCACATTCCATGTCCACTACACAAAAAGCCACCAAAAAGATGTGATTCTCTACATCCTATGCCACTGTCGATAACAAAACTCCTTCATACTTGCTCCTCAAGAATATCTTGTCGATGGATATGACTTTCTTCTATTGTTGAAAACTAAGAATAAAAGAACCATAAGCTAAAAAAAAAAAGGTACTTCAACCTTCCATTTTCATCAACCTACAATATCGTCTTACTTTAGATATTTGTGGACTCAAGCATGTAATAGTAGGCATCCAAAACTGCATACTTGTGTTGATGTGTTCCCTTAACCAAAGACTTTGCAATATCCATGACCTTATAAATCTTTAACACGCCTTACAACCTAATTCTATATGGAGTTGATTGGTCATATCTCTTGTCATGACCCAATTTATGAGTCATAATGGCACCTACCGATCCCACAAATAGGTAAGCCAATACCATAACCCAGAGCTAACGTAGGTGGTTAATCCAGTAAGAAAGGTAGGTCCGACATAGTCTAAAATCAATAACATTAATTTTAAACATACGGGTTCTAGATAGAATAACAGTCATATAAGATGACAATCCCTAAATTTGGTAGAGCTAGTACAAGAGCAACTAATAGAATCAATACAAAGAAAAGTTTAGAATAGTCAATATATCTGTCTCAAATACTAAAGACTAAATACAAGAGATGGAAGGAAATTTGATGACTCAAAACTCCAAGATCTCACCCCATCTTTGAAAATCAATCACCGCATCAACCATGTTCAACAATGACAACTAATACTTAGAACTACATGAAAAAGGTACAGAGGTGTAGTATGAGTACCAAAATAATCGGTACTTAGTAGGCATCATAATCTAACTGATCTAAATTATGATATAAGAATGATATAATGTAAGATAATCCTAACTAAGTCAAGGTACGGAATAGAACCTAAATCATCTGCATCATCACTGTATTTAATAAGTGAGGAAATTAAAATAACAATGTAACATAAGGCATTAACACATGCCAATATAGTTGTACATAATAAGCATTAAATATCGAAATAACAAAATAATATAAGGCATAAACGTATGGCAATATCGCAGTACATAAAAAGTATCAAATATCATAATAACAATATAACATAAGGCATCAACACATGTTAATACCATTGTGCATAAGAAATAAACGATTCAAAATCATAAAGTAACACAAATACAATCATAAGAAAACATAAGTACAATGTTGGAACACATACACAAACTAGTTCATAAAGTAAAGAACTCATCACTGTATCCCATATTACTAGAGAGTACACCTAAGAGAAACATAAAATGATCAAATCAACAATATATCCAAATTTCCTCATTATCCATAACTTTCCTCAATATCAAACCCCTATTTGCCAACATCCGTAATCATCATCAATAATTGTAATGGAATAACATATACCAATATACTCATAATTGTAACCATACCATCATATAGGCATCTATCTCGTCAATACACCTTATTCACCCAATATTAGCTAGCCAATACTTAATACCCAATAAATTACTCACTAGTCATCATATAACCTCTAATTATTATCTATTCACTATTCATCACATAATAACTATTCATGGTTCAACGTCTAACCATTATTCACTAACTAGACAATATCTTGCATCTAGTCAGGATTCACCACTAGACCATATTCGCTAATTAACCAATATTTATTTCTAGCCATCATAATTCCACTAGCCACCATCTAACAAGAGTCCACCAATCACCATTTATTCATTATCCATCTATCAACAAACATATTTTATTAACTAGCATCATTAATCTACAAATTCCCTCTTAACAACTAATTAACATCAAAAACTAGTCATTAATAGTAACTAATCACCTCCATTGTTAAGCCCATTATTACTAATCTCCAAATAATATAATCATCACTATTAATAGCCATTAATGCCACTTGTAGTCCTCTTTATCAATAAGGTTCGCTAATCCATTAGTCACTATTAGCTACTTAAGCAATATCCACCCCTAAGCATCTTTCAACCTTAAATAAATAGCTATACCACTTTTATACCTTATTCACTATAAGATTATAACTGACGTTTCTAGTCTCCACGTTATAGCTAACTACACCAAAGCATAAATAAATGTATCATTGCCATACATAGGGCTAGATGAACTAGAATTGGTAGATATGCACATAGGCACATCAATAATCATTCCCCGACCTTGTCAGTCATCATCATATCATTACAATATCATCCAGCCATACCGGGTATCATTATATCGTCACAATATTATTTGTCCACATCAGGTATTATAATATTATCATAATATCATCTGGCCATATAAGGTATCATCATATCATCCGAACATCATTAGGCTGCACCGAGTATCATTATATATCACTATATCATTCGTCCATACCGGGTATCATCATATTATCACCACATCATTCAACCGCACCTGGTATCAGCATATCATCACAATATCCTATAACTTTGTTGAGTATCAACATATCATCACAATATCCTCCAGCTATGTCGGGTATCATCATCACAATGTCCTTCAGACTTGTCAGGCCTTAATATACCATCACAATACATAAATTTATATCATTAATAAATTGCAAGCCCCACGAGGGATAAAGTAAATAAATATAAAGGAGAAATAAAGAAAAGCATACCTACATAATCCAACGTTCATCATTAGTATCCCTTTATCAATAGATATATGTATATGTAACATGAATAATACAACTATCTTTGGATATTCCACAAACTTATAACTTTAATACCAATATCTTCCTCCATCCCATACTGCAGAGATGGGTATATAGGCATGCAAAGTAAGTGGCAAAAGAATTAGCATAAGTATTCATATAAGGAAGTATCTCGATATAAAGCTTAATCAATAGAATATCCTTACTTATAGTCAACAAATATGCCTTCTAGCACCATTACCTTCATCGTTTCCAATATTGAGAATAAGAAGATTTCCAATATAATTTATTAGCATAATTATTAAGCAAGGTCATAACGTGGGAAATATTATAGTTAATGACCCGACACTAGCCTTATCAATGGATTAATCAATAATGTAGACATGGCTTAATCAAAAGTATAATCAAGAACTCAACGTTACATAATCAATGACCTAGTCCATTAGACCATGGGCATAAATATAAGAGATATCATGAGAAATAGCCTATTAGTAGCATATTCATTGGCCTATCATTGACCTAAAGATAAATTATCTCTAGCATGAGCAATAGCTTAAGCATGACATAATCTATAGCTTATTCATAATGTGGTCAAAACACCATTTATGGATTAGGCCATATTATAGTCAAGGCTCATTCAATAGTCCGTTCATTAGCCCAAATAATAGTTAATCACAATAACATAATAGCTTGACCTAAGCTTTATCTAACAAGGCATACAAAAGGCATAATCACTTGGTAATAATTCCCAATGCCATTCCACATGACCAACAAGTACAAAGGGTTATCAATATTACCTCAAAAGGGTATTGTCTACTCAATTACAAAGCGTAAAGGTTCAAGAGAACTATCCATAAGTCATGCCTTAAGGTAGGTTAACAGGCCCATATCTAAATCCCCAAATGTATTCTAGGTCAATTTCTATGTCGGAATAGGCTACAATATCTAAATCAACTCTTAGATGTGCAGCAAGCCACCCTATCCCCTAAGGTAGATATTCTACATAATCACCTTTACTAAGTTCAATGGAACTAAGGAAACCTTCACTAGCATTAGCAACTAAGGCCAACTTACTCTAAGTATGAGTACCTAGAGAATTTCATCTAATATTGAGTATTCTAAGGCATTCTCATGCTAAACCTGAGTAATGAAGTCAAGTCCACCTAAGTTAAAGGGAAACAAGGTCAAGCTTTTCGATTCTAAGATGCACATAGCGTAAATAGTCCAACTAACCCAAGTCTTGTATTTTATCAATCCAATACTTAGAACCCATCCCAATCTAACAAGCTGTCATGATTATATTATGATATAGCTCAATCTAACAAAGAATAAGCCTAGCCTACCTCAAATCCAAAGAATGCTCAATAATCTGCTAAACCTTCACTTTTTCCTTTTGAGAAGCTTCTTCAACATTCCAAACTATCAAAAAGACAATCTATACATCATAATGAGAACATTGATGCACCATTATGCTTCGAATCCAAAAATGACACCAAAAACCTCAAGTGGGTCCCACGTATGAAAAAATATTTCCAAGACCAACCCAACGTTCATGCACTATTAGAGAATAATAACCCTAAACAAATAGGTGAAATTTAAGCTTATTTGGGCTAAAAGTAAACTCTTGAGCAATTTGGGGTTTTGGTCAAGAATTCAAGAAATTTAAACATGAAATTGAATGATTCATACCTCAAATCAATTGTTAATCATGAAAATAAATATATTAATCAAGCCTCTAAGTTAAACCCAAGAATTAATTAAGGTTGGTAAACCATTTTAGGGCTCCATGGTCTCAAAGATGAGGGGAAATTCCCAAAATTTCAGCCTAAATGGGCCTTTTTATAGCCATACCAGGCCCTCAAGTATGGCTATCCCCATCCTGAGATGGCTATCACATAAAAATAATCGCAGACACTCAGATGGCAATCGTGCAAAGGAGATCGTGATGCCCTTTATGCGATCGCGCATATCTCAGCACCAGCAGCTTGGAAAATTTCCAAGTTTTCCAACAACACCTCGTGATTTAATCAAAATCAAGTATTTCCAAATAAACTATGCAACTATACTAAATTCAATGTTTGGGACGTGTTGGCAAAGTTATTTTTTTAATTCAAGGTTGTTTATACCAAATGTGGTTCCCACACCTAAACTTCTAATTTTTTAACTTTTTGAATAATAGTTTTAAATGAGTTCAGGCACAATTGGACCCAAAACAAAGGTCTACCTAGCCTAAAATTGATATTTCAGAGTTTTGATGTAGTTAAAATTTGCATCTGAGATTGTTTTACTAATGTTTTTGCCAGGTGGCCATTTGGAAGCAGCAAAGACTTTTAAATAAGGAATTAGCTCTAAAATCCAAACAAAATACCCACTGACCGAACTATCAATTCTAGCAAGTCATAAAAAACTTAGGGAAGCTATGGATAAGCTCTAATGGAAAAAATAAGTGGATTTTTGTAAAATAACATAGAGGGTCATTATAATATCCACTACTAAGGAAATTTTATCCCCAAAAGATAAAGATGAGGAAATACCTGAAGTCTCGAACAAGTAAGGATACTAGGTCCACATATCGCTTTCGATCTCCTATTTGGCCTCCTCCATTGGGTGGTGCCTCTACTGAACCTTAAAAACTAGAATTTTTCGAGTTTGTAATTGTCTCACATCACTAGCCAAAATAAGCATAGGCTCCTTAACATGGGCCAAACACGTATCCAACTAGACTGAGTCCCAACTAAGAACATGAGAAGAATCAGGACTAAGTTTCCGCAACATAGAGACATGGAACACTGGATGAACAGTAGAAAAATCTAGAGGTAAATTTACCTCATCAACTACGCGGAGAATCTCAATAGGTCCAACGTATCTTGGACTGGGCTAAGCCTTTCTCCCAGGCCTCATCACACCTGTCATAGGCGATACATAGAGGAATACACAATCTCTAACTCCATATGTCAAGGCTTGAAGCTGACAATATACATAGGCCCTTTGTCTACTCTGAGCCGCTCTCGGTTTATCCTTAATCACCCCAACTTTATCCAATAACTCCTAAAGAATATCTACACCGCGAAGGTCTAACCTTAAAATTATCAAATCATCCCACCAAAAATTATATTTCCTACCATAGGAAGCCTTAAATTAATCTTAGAAAACATGGCTGCACCCTGAAGCTGAGAATTTAACTCCTTAAGCTCGAAAGAAGCCATATAATAAGGTGTTGTAAAAATAAATCTGGTGCTAGGATTGAGGTCAATAAAAACCTCAATCTCACGGACAAGGGGAATACCAAGTAGGTAGGTACGGAACACATCAGGAAACTCAAAAACAATAAGAACAGAGTCAAGTGACCAACTCTCAACACTAGCATCACAAACATAAGCGAGACAAGACTCACAACCCCTAGAGATAATTCTCCTAGCACAAATATAAGATATAATCCATGTTGGCTCATAGCAAAATGATCTCTTCCACAAAGATGGGGGTATTCTAGGCATGACTAAGGTAATGATCTTAGCAAAATAATACATGATAGCATGGTAGTGGGATAACAGCTCCCGCTAAGAATCGCGTCAAGATCCAGTATATCTAGAATAATAAGATCAGCATAAGTATCAATATCACTGATGGTCACTACATATAATCTAAATACTCAATCCACTACTAAGGAATCACCTACAATAGTAGATACGTGCAATGGCACAGATAATAAATCATTAAAGAAATTCAATCGTGGTGCATAATAAATAGATATTTAAGAATAAGTGGATCCCAAATCAAAGAAATCAAGAGCCAACTGGTGGCATATCAAAACCACACCTATAACTATAGTATCCAAAGTCTAAACTTTGGGTCTAGTAGTTACTGCATGTAACTAACCATTCCCGCTATTGGCTTGGCACCAACCGACCTCTTATTTTGCCTGTCTGAGAAACTTCTTGAGTATCCTAGAAATAACCCCTGCGACTATGAGAACCACCTCTAAATTAGGTGTGAACTACTCTAATAGGGGGAACTCTGAGCTAAAGCAATTATTTCCCTACGAAAAAGACACTCGAAATAATTATGACCATGACACCCATATTTATAACATATCCCAAGAGCAGAATGAGATCCAATAGATTCGGCTAACTCAGATGACCACCAAGTCTAGACTAACAAGAAAATAAACCCCTCAAGGAATGACCACTGCCCTTATAAGGGCGATCTCTAAAACTAGACTACCCTCTATCATTAATTTGAATAACTGCCAAAACAGGTTAAAACTCAGCTGACTCTGAGGTTAAAATAATGGACACAGAGGATACCTACTTTGGAAAACTGCCATCTTTGGGTCGAGACTACAATGGCTTCTACTAAATCTTCCCTAAGCCTAGGACACTTATTACGACCCTCACAAAGTATCTCCTCCATCAGTCTACATGATCTGAAACCTTAGAAAAAGGCCAACCTACAACATCCAAACTCTGAGTAGACATGCGAATAAAAAGTCTCAACCCTCTAACAAGGAATGTAATCTTTTATATTATCAATAAAGATGTTTGTTGGCTAAACTCTCTCTCTTATTTTCTCTCTTCTAAAAGGATGGATACTTTGATCCTGTAGGGTAGAGTAGTGGGCTAAGGAAAAACTTCAGCATATTCTTGTTGTGATTGCAACATAGAACTCTGAAGTTACTTTCCATGAATATGAAATAAAGTTAGCACTATCCACACGACAAAGATCTCTAAGTCAATTCCATATTTATGCAATGAAATTGTCTTGTTTTGTACAACAACTTTCCAATTTTGATGAACACGTAGATTTTATGTTTAACATAGTACATACTTGTTCTATGAATGCTTGAGAGAAATAGGATAAGGAGAGCTACCGTAAGACCCATTTATGTCATATACATAATAAATTATACTAGGTGACTAATGATTTGCTAATAGACAGGGAGAAAATAGGGCTTGGACTCCTAACAAAAATAGTAACTAGGTGATTAACAATAGAGCTCTAAACTTTCCAACATGACAGGTGGTTTCATGACCATGTAGGCCGCACACCGTATGAAATCAAAGCTTTAGTCAACACCACAGACAAAGACTCTAACCTTTATAACATGATAGTATGAAATTAAAGCTTTTAATCAACACACCATAGCTTTCTAGCAACTAAAAAATAAATCATTAGTCTCCTAGTACAATTTGTTTTGTATATGACATAAATGGGCTTTATGATGGCTCTCCCTAGCCTGTTGCCGTCAAGAATCCATAGAACAACTATGTACTAAGTTAGACATAATATCTATGTGTTTTTCAAAATTAAAAAGCTATTATATAGAACAAGCCAATTTTATTTCATAAACATGGAAAGGATTTAGAGATCTATGTCACATGGATAAAACTGACTTCATTTCATATTCATGGAAAGTAACTTCAGAGTTCTATATTTCAATCACAACAAATACTTGTTGAAGTATTTCCTTACCCTACTACTCTGACCTAAAGGACCAAAGTACCCATCCCTTTTGAATTATGAAAAAATGAGAGTTTAGCCAACAAACATCTTTATTGATAATATTAAAGATTACAAAAGAGTATTTAGGTGTAGGATTTCATATAAGTATAGAGTAAATCTCTAAGTAGAGAAATTGATAATCTATAACTAAAGTCATATGCTTCCTTTAATAGGAGAAGGAAGTTATAGATAAGCCTAACCTATAGATAAACTTAAAATAATATATTACAATCCTATCGAATCTTCTAAGAGATAATCTTTATCAATTATAACTAGATAAGCCTTATCTTTTCTAATAGATAAGTCTTATCCATTATAACTAGATAAGCATTATCTTTTACAAACACCATTAAGAGATATCTATAACCTAATTTATTTAATCTATCCCCACTAACATTTGATGGGTAAAATAAAAACAAAAAACACTAAATATTGTTGGCATGTGATAGCATGTGCAAAAAGGTAAGTCAACACCATAAAAGTAAGTGGATTAATAGCTTATAGTCAAACCCATTTGAGAGGGTTTCCTTAGAGATGAAGGTAACCCGCTAAAAAGTGTAACCCACTAGAAAGGGTATCCTATCTGATAGGGTTTTCTTGGAGATAAGGATAGCCAACTGGAAAAGGTAACCCACTGAAGAGAGTAACCCACTAGAAAGGGTAAACCATTAGAGAAGGTAAATTTCTTGCACATGTCATCTGACATCATCTTTTAGTCAGTGTTGGATGATGTCGGCATTGAGCTTGCATATCTTTTTTCCATCCACCAATCAAAATCGTGCTTCTACCTGAGGCGTTCTTGGACTTCCAAGATTCTCTTCATCAATCTAGTGAAGTAATGCCTTCTGTTGGACAAAGAATTTTGGCATTCCTATGCAGGAGCCTTCATCCATATGCTTTTATGGAATTACTGACTTTCTCTCTCGTGATTTTATATGGTGGCTAATATTCTTTTGTTACTCTTCAGATATCATCCCTGTGGGGATAATTATTAGTGTAGGTCTACTTACCCCATTTCTTTTGACAAATTTATTTTAGAATACATCTATTTTGTTAAAAAATAAAGCGCTGAGCTTCATAATATTCATCTTCTATGGAGAGCATTGAGATTGGAAATTCTCAAATGAGTGAAATTTCTAGCTGAGCTTGGATTTCATAGCCTGTGATTCCTACTGAACAATGTAGCATAAAGACCATTACATCGTAGTAATCTTTAAAGTATTGAATCCAATATTGTTGTGGCTTAAACCATAAAATAAATCTCTTCAAAGATGGTAATATTTGATCAAAATTCCTGAAGGCATCATGTTTAAACTCTATGAGAATGTAGTACTGATTGTACAGGTAGGATAATAACAACAAGAGTTTTTGCGGGAAGTCATTGGCTAGTGCTGTGAATGCATGGCAGAAAGGATTTTGTAGGTGCACTCTGAATAGCTTCAGGATGGATCCACCATACTTTCTGAATAATTAAAGCTTGCAGAAGTTTTTTCTTCCTCGGAGAATAGATGGATCAAAGGGATCAATATACTGGTTGAACCGATCTAGAGGGCAGTCTATTATTTCATAAGATAGAATTTCTGTTGTGTTGAACATGAGGATTTGACTAGCAGGTTTCTGGTTGTCTTCTCTGGTATTGGATATTAGGTAGTGATCATTTCCATAGATAACACCTAATTATTTATATACATATATTGAGAAAATAGTGTCCTTTGTCAGTTTTTTAAGAGAGAAGACCAATTCAAGGTCATCCTCTTTGTTGAGATAGATTCCTACATGATCAGTTATTTCTTCAAAGAGGTAGATTGAGTCCTTCGACTTTTAAGCTTGAGGACAATTCTTAGCAAATTAGCTAGGCTTCTTATAGATGAAGCAGTCATTCTCTTTCTTATAGTTTGTTAGGATCCTTCATCTGATGTACCTAGTTTATTGGATCACCTTTCTCCTTGATGAGTGATGAATTTACCATTCAACATTCGTGCATGCTACTATGAATATAACGTATAAATAAGACAAATTTGTGGTTTAATGCATTAATTTCCACATTTTACATGCATACATGTGTGAGAAAGAAACATGTATATTTGAGCTAAAAAGGATTAAAAGGGAGAGGAGAAGCACAACAGGAGGGCCTAAAGCAGAAAATCAGCCTCAATTATCGTAATTGTAGTCTGAGGGACATGATCGTGTCCATTCTATCTAGGTTAAATAGTCACTATTGAGGTATTATTACTGCGGTCATGGTAGCTGTAATCGCAGAAAAGCTCTAGCAATTTTGACCTAACGAGATTATAGCCCAAGGAAAGAGAGGTAAATGCACACAACCAACCCCAATTCTCAAAAAAGGATCAAAACCGTTATTCATATTATATTTTATCCTTCATATTATACTTAACTTAGTTGGAGGGTTGTGTAATCTCTTAGAGATTGGATCTTAAACTTGTACTAATTTTGGGGTGAAGAAGACATTAGAGTAACTTCTAAGTGGAGGATTAGCTAACTCCATTAAAGATATATTGGAACCTAAAGTTGGGATTTGCTTCTTTTTTATCTTTCATAAATCAAATTGATGGAGATTTTGGGTATAGCTTTTCTTCCTAATCTTATGAGTTACTAGTTCTTCCTCTTATGGTTATGTTGAACTAAGGTGCAATTATGTATGGGTTGTGATGTATTTGTGTATATTCTAGTTTTTTGATGATGGGTTTTATGATTTTGATTAGTTAGTATTTGTGGGTGAAAATCCCAAATACCCAAAATGGGTTTGTGGGTGAAAACCTCAAATTCTTGAAAGCTAAAAACATCCTTGAAAAAAGGGTTTGGGTGAACTTTTGGATGCCATATCATCCTTTAAATAGGGGTGTGGGTGACACGGCAATGGTATACAATTAATGGATATAGTTTACTAAGTTTTACTATCTTAGACATAAGTTTGAGTAAATCTTGGGCATCTTCCTAGAAATAGGGATGCCCAATTGAGGTAATAGGTAGTTGTAGTAACACACTTGTTAGGAAACTGAAAGGGGTCAAAGAGTGAAATTTTTGAGGTTTTGTTAACAAACTATCCTTAAGTATCTTAGACCTAGACTAACATATTATTGAAAACTAGCATGTACACTAAATTTTCATGCACCCCTGAATAACTTGCCCTTAGGTAGACATAACCCCAAGATCTATTCCTAATTGACTAAGCCTCGAGTTAGTCTGTAGAAGTCAAAAGTAATCATATTTTTTGAAACAATTAAAATACCCAAATTTTTTGTATCTTAGGTTTAAATCTAGCAAGTGACTTCCCCTTTGAACTTAACCGATCGCCACTGACATTGTTCCTCATGGATTCGACCCCAATACATGTTAGATATTTACATTGACCATGAATTCCTTGCACTTAAATTGATGTGTAAGTTGAGCGTTATCAAAAAATGGCGCCAGTGTTGGAGAACAATTTATCATTTTGAGTTAGTTTTAAATTCTAGCTTACTTGCTTGGATTCAAACTTGTAAATATTTGTTTTTGATTATCTTTTATTTGTTGTGTTAGGTAGATTTTTGATTTTTTACTTAGATTTTTGATTTTTTACTTGTAACTATGGCATCTTGGAATGAATGTGAGTTTGGTGGTTGGAAATATTATCTTGATGATCCATGTCCATATTGTGATGGACCCCATTTTTTGCAAAATTGTTGATATGATCCTCGAAAAGAGATATGTGCACCATCTTGATTCTATTGGGAGTATGATTGTTCTTTATGTGGTGGTCGTGATGGACATTGGAGTGATTGTCCGAATCCCCCCCCCCTCTCCTATTATACTAACAAAAATGCTAGTTCTTCTTATGAACTTGATAGGTCTCATGATGTGAAAAACAAAGAACAACATGTCCGATACAATGATATTGATGCAATGCTTCAAACTCTTTTCAAATGGGCAACTACATTCGAGGAGGACATGGATGACTTTCATCAATCCAATGAGGTATTCAAAAGGAAAATTAAAAAGATTAAAGAAATAGGCAAGAAGGTCGATCTTTCAAGTACCATGAATATGCCCATTCTTCAAAGTGAGCTTGATATTGAAGAATCCTCAATGGTTTCCCCACCAACCAAACTAAATAGAGTGAAGGATGTCAAGATTGAGGAAATGGTACTAGAGTTGAAAGAAAAAGCCAAGTAAATCCTTTGTGAAGGCTCTAGTTTATTATGGGGGTGATAATGTTAAGAAGAATGCAATTTTGAAATTCGGAATACAACCTCATTCCAAATACTTTCCAAAATTATGCTTGATGGATGTTATGAAAGTCGAATCACCCAAGAAAATGAATAACTTGAGAGATGGGGTGCAAGATCCTTATATTTTAGAGTTTATCATTCCGAAAGGGAAAGATGATGCCCCTCACTTGAAGGCCCATAAGTACAAAATTTAATGTTCATCAAGCGGAGCATTGACATTCTCACCAATACCCAACGGTCCTAGTTGGAATATTGATGTGAAGTTGGGTAAAAATTGCAAGTATTTAAAGTGACGACATAGTGGCGGCATCACCACACCCTTGCTTCTGTCCGGTTTCATCTTGGAAGATTTGAATCTTTTATCCCACTTCTGCTCAGTTCATGGTGAGAAAAAGTTGGGATGTGATTCAAATCTTCTAAGTGGAGAAACAAATGGTAGTTTAAGAGGATTCATGCCATGACGTTAAACTAAGCACTCAATGGGAGGCACTCATCATGACACAAAAGTGGCACATATACTTTTATTTATGCATGATAGAGTTAATTCTATATTTTATTTGTGCATAACCCATGAAATTGAGGTGCTGAAAGTGTTTTGAATAAGTTTGAGAGAGGGAAAGTGTGAAATTATTGTGTTTTTTATGTTGTAGGGGCGTGAAAAAGGACACAAATTTGATCTCAGGTACCATAATTATGGGCTCGTGCTATCGCAATTGCGGTAGATGAGTACCCGCAATTTCATAGATTGGACCGCGATCGTGGTCAAATTAGTTTTAGAAACCATCCGACTGCCTATTCCCCCACTCTTTCCTCAACTTTTATCTCTAAAATTGCTTTCAAAAGCCAAAAAGTTTTGCATAATCAAAGTTCTTATTGCATCCCCATATATCCTACACTATGGTATGTCTCTAACTCCCTCAAATTATATCTTTCATTGGCCAAACAATTATAATTAGGAGTAGGCCTGAAATAGTGTTTCCAATGCTAAACCTAGGCATAAATAGGATTATTTATGTGGTAGGCTATTGTAGTTGGTGTACACACTGATGGGGAAGTATTGAGTACCCAAAATTTGGCCTAAATAGGGTGTAATTAGTGTGTACACCATGTGTTTGACTAAATGCTCCAACAAACTCATTGTGGAATTCCTCACGTTCCAGGAGCACAATCAAGCATTTAGGGTTTAAGTTTCATTAGCATGATGATTAATTGGTTAGTTGGAACACAAATTAGGGTTGAAAGTTGGTATTTGGTACTGTTACAAATTTGGTTGAAATTGGTCTTAGATATTGCGATCGCTATCATCAGGGCCTCGATCACAGTCAAGGATCTGTAATCTCTACATCTGAGAGCAGCTTCCATTTTAGACCAAAATATTCTACATGCCTATTTTTTACCCCTAAACTCACTATGACACCATCCCATAAGTTTATCTGATTAAGCTAGAATGGTTTTTGTGTGAAAATACTAATGACAGTCCTTGTGTTGCTTACAAGTACTCAACCATAAAATGAGAGATTATGACAATATCTGCGTCATGGCTCTAGAATGTCACATCCTCTACTACAGCAACCTTCAAAAGATAAAGCTACTCCTGGAAAGGGGTATTTACTTGGATAAGGTGCTGGAGAAATTATCAGCATTTCACACTAGGCTTGTTGCTACCAGCTGGATATGCTTTGCCCCGAAACCCTATTTTGCCAATGCGCAATAGGTACGAGAGTTCTACTCTAATCATAGCATAGTCTCCCTCTCAAACCTAGTAATAAAGATTAGGGAAAAAGAGGTGTACTTTAGAGCAGAGCAGATAAATGGAAAATATGTTCTCCCAGATGCAGATATGGCTTAGTTCCAGGCAAAGGGTCGTGAACTAGGGACCTAGATGGCTAGCATATTGTGCTGTGGCAAATAGGTTCTCTAGTCTTCCACCAAGAGAGGGATCTCTATGAATGACTTCACAGTAGGGGATGGGAATTAGTTGAATATCATCTGCAGTCGAGTTTTTTCATGAACACATATGACTATTATCACTGATATGCAAGCTTGGATGGTTCCTTGTATCTTTTCTATCATTACTTAGAATGTGGGATAGATTTTGATTTCAGAATTGAGGTATTTCAAGAGTTAAGGAAGTACATTTATTCTGTTTCCTTCTCTTATTACTAAAATATGCAGGAGGGCTAAAGTAGAGGAGTATCTAACTGATAACTGGGTACAACCAAATCCCTTCATCTTTCCACTAAAAATTTGGGGTGAGGGAGCACCTAGTCGAAGAAAAAATAGATAAATTAACTTAGGCAATTAAACCTAAGAGGACATAGACTCCTCTAGACCTTCTTTTGCAAACACCTTTAATGAGATCTCAGGGGAGATGTAGGTGATCATGGAGTTGGTGTACATGTTACCCCTGAGATATGAGTGAACAAGGAGTTGGTGTTGAAGTTTTCTCAGGGAACAGGAGAGTCCTCCACTTTCCGTTATTCCTATGTAGCTCGGTCCCATTACGGATTATATCTAAAAGACCATAAAAAGCAGGGAGTCACCATTTCCAGACTAGAAAGAGCCTATTCAGCATTGGCATAGTGACACAAGGACCTCAAGGATTCACAGGACAAGATGGTGATGAAAGAAAAAAAGAAAGATAAATCTTTTACTAAAATATGGAAAGGAGTGAAGGGCAACTTCAAGGTTCTCAAACCCAAGGATCGTCTTCCTTTACTTAGGGTTGAGAGTAATGATTAGGCCCCAACTGAGTGGTCCAATCCCGAGGATAATAGAGCTAATGTAGAGATTGAGGGAGATAGCAGTTCATAATGCAGACATAGAGAGCACATTTTTTCTTCTTTTATTGATTACGTTATTATGTTGTGAGGACACTACAAGCTGTTAATTGGGGGTCTATCCTATCCTCATGCATGTATTTTATTTTGTGCATGTGATTGGTGATTGTGAGACATTCCTGGATGTTTTATGTTTTTATTTATGGAATTTTTGTGGATGTTTTTATGTTGACTTGGATATTTTTTTTATTTTGAGTTGTACTTTTTGGGCACCCAGATAGTGTCCATGTTTCATGGAATATTTTCTAGTTTTTTTTAGTTTTTGTTTTGCTCTATTCATGATGATAGCCAATAAGTATTTCCTTGTGATAGATTGAGTGATGACATTCTTAAGAAAAACTCATCGTGATTGGGTTTTGAGATAGAGATGAAGGTTAATTCTGAGTACCTATAGCATCGAAGTTATAACTGCAAGGGAAGTCTGAGTACCTGTGGTAGTTTGGATTTAGGATTGCACTTATACCTATGGCAAAGTCTGAGTAGCTATATGGTTTCCTCGTGTGAAAGACAAAATGTTATACGAAGGCTTGTGTTGGTACCATAATTATCAAAATGTGCATGGTGAAAATGCAAAGCAAACACCCTCCTCCATCGAAAAAATTTTCAAAAATCAAGGGCATGGATGAAAGCGACCTTGGATCAATACTTTCTCTTTTTGTGACTGCGGAATTTGAGCCGGATTGGTGAATTTACATTTCATGTTCAGTGAGATTATTTGTATAAATCTCATGTACACTTGTACCATCTAGAGCTTGCCCTATTAGTCTCTCAAGGCTAATTTTTATTGTACTTGGTTGGTGAGAGATACTATGCCATATTTGTGACATTAGAAGTCCACTTTGGACCAAAAATCCTACCCTTACATAGATGTTATCCCTAGTCACCCACTTTGAGCCTTTGGACCTTTCTTTTTCAAACATATTGCAAGCCATGATCCTTTTAATTCTTATCCCTCTTTTGAACCCTACCCTCCTTGAACTTAAAAGTACAACTTGAGGCTAAAAAGCCTAAGTTGGGGTGGTGAAGATTTGAAGAGGTAACTTTTGGCCACGAAGTTACAAGTGAGTGCCTGAGAGCTTAAGGATTGAGAGAAAATTAATAAGAAAAGGGAAGGATCCAACAAAGGAAATAAAATCATAAAGTATACAAGAGAATGAAATGAAAAAAAATGGGTGAACTAAGGAAATTAAGGTAGGCACATATGTAAAGATTGAAAACAAAATAAGTGGCCCATGATCAAAAGTTGGATAGAATAGTGTGATATAGATGATCAAGGATGGTATAGCCATGTTTCTCCTAAATTATATCCTATCCTACCCCAAACCTACGTTACTAGCTCAAAAATCCCTTTGAGATCTCCAACCTAATGTATTCATTATAGTGGTGATTGAAAATAGCTGCAAGCCTATGGCATGGTACTTGTAAGCATCGAGAGTCCTATGGAGAGAGGGTTTTCCACTTAAATTCTTTATTTCATATTTGATAACTTAGTGTATGTAATTTTCCTTCTTGTAAGAAGGCATGTAAATAAGTTGGGATGGGTGATTTTGTCATCTCCCAAAAAATAAGGGAAAAAGAGTATATTATATTTATGGTCAAAGGTGAGCAACTTTTAGAGTATTAGAGATTTTTGTATGGTTTCTCTTTGAAGTCTTTTGCACCTTTGAACATTGTATTTCATGTTTAGAGAGGTGGTGATAATAGCTTTGCGTATGTATGAAGAGCTACTTGTGGTAGTAACTAAGCTTGAAGTCATTGTGATCATTGGGTCATGAAATTTAAGCATACATATGCATTGTATCATGGTAAGAGGTAGTGTTTATTGAGGACAAGCAAGACTTTAAGTTGGGGGTGTGGAGGAGTGGTGAATTTACCACTCATTTGCCCTCAACATTCATTCACGCTACTATAAATTGAACGTATGAATGAGACAAATTTGTGGTATAATGCACTAATTTCCATATTTTGGAAGCATATATATGTTGAGAAGGACATATGTGGATTTCAAATTCAATGGATTAAAAATAAGAAAACAAGTATAACTGGAAGGCCTGAAGTAGAAAATCAGCCTTAGTTGCCGAGATCGCAGTCTAAGGGATGCGATTGTAGCTAATCAAGCCAGGTCAAAGGGCCATAATTGTGGTTTTCTTATTGTGGTCGTGGTTGCTGCGACACAAACAAGCTCCAACGATTGCGGAATAGCTCAATTACAGCCTAAGGGAAGAGATGTAAATGCACACAGCCGACCCCAATTCTCAAAAATATCTAAAAACCCTTATTCATATCATCTTTCATCCTTCATCTTGAACTTAGCTTAGTTGGAGGGCTATGTAATCTCTTGGAGCTTGTAACTTAAACTTGTACTAATTTTAGGGTGAAAAATACATTAGACTAACTTCTAAGTAGGGGATTAGCTAACTCTATTGAAGATTTGTTGATGCTTAAAGTTGGGATTTTCTTCTTCTTTATCTTTCATAAATCAAATTGATTGAGATTTTAGGTATATCTTTGCTTACTAATCTTATGAGTTTCTTATTCCTCCTCTTAGAGTTATGCTTAACTATAGTGCAATTATGTGTGAGGTGTGATGTATTTATGTATATGCTACTTTATTGATGATGGGTTTTACCGGTTCTTGGTTATATTAGTTGGGATTCATGTGTGGAAGCTCCAAATAACCAAAATAGATTTATAGGTGAAAATCTCAATTTCTTGAAAGATCATAACATCCTTGAAAGAGGGGTTTGGGTGAACTTTTCGAAGATATATCATCCTTGAAAGAGGGATGTGGGTTACAAGGAAATGGTAGATAATTAATGGATGTAGTTTGCTCATTTTTGCTATCTTAGACATAAGGGTGAGTAAGAGGTTTACTACACTTTGGCCATCTTCCTAGAAATAGGGATGCCCATTTTATTTAATAGGTAGTTGTAGTGACACACTTGGTAGGTACTCAAAAGGGGCCAATGAGAGAGATTCTTGAGGTTTTGTTGACAAACTAGCCTCAAGGATCTTAGACCTAGCCTACCTTATTATTGGTAACTAGCATGTACACTAAATTTTCATGCACCCATGCATAACTTTACCTTAGGTAAAGATAACCCTAAGATTTGTTCCTAATTGATTATGCTCTAACTATTTAAAGCCTCGAGTTAGTCTGTAGAAGTCAAAAAGTAATCATATTCTTTGAAATGTTTAAAATCCCCCAATTATTTATATCTTAGGTTTAAATTTGGCAAGTAACTTTCAGTTTGAACTTACCCGATCATAACTCACATTGTTCCTCATGGATTTGACACCGAATCTTGTTGGGTAATTATATTAACAATGACTGCCTTGCATTTAAATTGACATGTGGCTGAGCTTTATCATTCCTATCATCGGGAGGCCTCAACAGTTTGAATCTCCTAAGCCAGAACTTTCTCTGGGATCCTATCTAACGACTTGAGTAGGGGCAGTTGGACTTTTTAAGAATATTGTTCCTACTGCAAGGATGATTCATAGATGGGTTGTTCTGGATAATCTACTTTAGTACATATATCTTCTTGCATAGTCTGTTTAAAGCCTTGAGGATGGCCTGCTTGGTGTAGCTCGCATTTCTATAAAAGACTTCTTGCAAGATTCTAATGTTGACGATAATGTCTTAAGATGTTAGATATGTGTTTTTATGCATAATCCCAAGTGCATTCAACCAATCAGTGAGAATTTCAGAGAATTTGGACGTGCAACCTAATAATATCATGTATTATCCTCTTTTAGCTAGATTCTTCATCGTCATGAAAGTGTAGAAGTCATAAATTCTATGTAGCCAAGGTGGAATCTTGACATCATTAATAGTGAAGGTGGGTAACCCAATTTCAATGATTTTCTTTGTTGCTGTTGTTTATTTCTGCCTCCTTTCAGGGACTGGATCATTAGTTACCTCAATTTGATTGGAGACTAATTTAGTGACCTCTAGATCTTAACAGTATTTCCTGAACATAGATGGAAATTCATCCTCAGGCAATTGGATTGATGGTAGCATAACATCTTTATTATCTTTGACATATTCACTAGTAGGGAAGTCATTATTAGTGTTAGATCATATATCCATAGGATTAGTATTAGATAATTGTTGACTAGTAAAAGATTGTGGTTGGCCATCAATGAAGGGAAATGGGACATACTCGAATATTCCTTTGTCTCCATTTATAGAAGATTCAGGAATAGAGTCTATATCAGGATAAAGATCATGAAGTACTTCATCTTCAACTGGGAATGAGAAGCTAGGGTTTTATCTGAGGTTTGAGCTGCCCTTTTGGCTTTTATGGATTTACGACATACTCTTACAAAGTGTGCCTTATCATAGCAGATGAAGAATTTATTCTTGCCTGAGTTTCTCTTTCTGGAGGATCTTGCACCTTTGCTGGTTATAGGTTCCTTATCCAGTGGTTTATGCTTCCTAGATTGCCTATACTAAATGTAATTTTTGTGCCTTTCTTGTAGCTTTGAGAGATGGAAGACCCATCTAGCTTCAGGATTGAATCATCATGTTTCAATTAGAGTGGATAGATTTTAAATGTTCATTGACATTGAACGTTCATTCGACATGGTGTTGCCGAATGAAGATTACTTATTCTTTCCAAGAGGATGGGAGTCTGTGTAAGGAGATAACTCTCTTGGTATAAGCTCATCATCCTTTGAAACAAGAAGACTTAGATCGACTTGATCGAGGTTAGTCAAGTCAGCGGCCTTGTGATTGACCTTGAGAAGGCATTATTTCAGAGAGACCTATTCTTCGTTGTGGTAGTCTTCATCTAGGATCTGTAAGAGACCATCTAAAGTGGTGGGATTTGGTTCAGTACTTCAAATCATCATGTGTGTTAGATCAACTGACTGGTCATTTATGCCCTGTTGTTGTTTCTTTGTATCATATTTTTTTGCTATTTTCTGAATAAGAGAAACATCTATTGTTTCCCATATGACTTTGGCCATATCAAGACCAAGCTTTTGTTTATCATAAGATATTACAGTTGAGGATATGGGTATTCATGGATTGATAGATTTGTGGCCCTTATATTGTGAGGGATGCTTTTGTGGTGTTATGAGAGATGAAATTGGATTTGACCTAAAATTTTGGGTTTATTCTATTTTGAGGACCTCATATATGCATTGTGCTTTCAGAATTTCATACCTCAGGTGTTGTATCTTGTTTTTTAGGAAAGAGGTGTCTTTTTTATGCTGGCTTAGGTAGTATAATGTAAGGTATTTGGTGGACACGCATCGTATTATAGGGTTTCAAACAGGTGTTTTAGGAATTGTTAGTGTTTTTGGATTCTAATCAGTCCATCATATAGAGATGGTAGGATACCATTTTTCAATTTTGGAGCGTAACTAGGGTTATCCTCTGCAGAGTGGTGGTTTGGTGGGAAACCATTTATCTGACTAGATCTTGAAATGGACAACATGAGCACCTGAGGTTTGACTTCAGATTGAGCATGTCGGACACTATCCCCTTTGCACATTTTACAGTCATAATTCATCGTCCACTGGTCGTGTCCTGAAAAAGGGAATTTGCACCATAACAAGTTACAACCCTCATGATCGAATTTCTTTAACCAATCATGTGCTTTCATGGAATATGTGCCATAACAAGCCTAAATATTGTCCTTGAGTACTTGACATCCGTGAAGTGTTCACTCAATTTTTCCATGGGGATGTAACAAGTGGCTTGATATGGAATCTTATTATTTGATTCATCGGTATCGTCATTAGACTGAAGGTATTAAGGATAGTCTCTCAAATTCTTGTAACTTACAATCCATAAGGCTTGAAGAATACAGTGCAGTTCATTCCTAGATATGTATCTTGGGACCTTTATACACTTCGTAGTTCTTCTGATTGTATTCATAAGTACAAAAAAGGTTGTTATGCAAACATTTTCTTCCTCCCTCCCTCTAGGAGTGGGGATAGATCTAGTACTAAATAGACATGGAGACAATGGGGAACGGACTCAAATAGATAGGGAGACAGTGGGTCATAGACTCCTACCGATATTAGTAACTAGATGATCAACACAAAGCACCAAACTTTCCAACGGCACAGGCAGTTTCATGACTATGTAGGGAGTATGCCATATGAATTCAAAGCTCCAATAAACACAAAAGACACATAATCTATCCTTTCCAACATGATAGGTGATTTCATATCCATATAGCTAGTACACCATACAAAATTAAAGCTTTTAATCAATACACTATAGCTATCTTACAACTGAACAGGAAATCATTAGTCACCTAGTAGAATTTGTTCTTTATATGACACAAATGGGTCTTACAGGAGCTCTCCCTGACCTATTACCCTCAAACTTCCATGGAACAAGTATGTACTACATTATACATCAGATCAATGTGTTCATCAAAATTGGAAAGCTATTGTGCAAAATAAGTTAATTTCATTTCATAAACATGGAAAGAACTTAGAGATCTATGTCCCGTAGATGGAGCTAAATTTGTTTCATATTCATGGAAAGTAAGTCTACAATTCCATGTTGAAATCACAACAAGTACTTTCCAAAGTATTTCCTTACCCACTTCTCCAACCTAAAGGATAGAAGTACCCATCCCTTTGCAAGAGAGAAAATAAGAGAGAGTTTAGCCAACCAACACTTCATTGATATTAGGAATTATTAGAAAATAGTATTTAGGTGGAGGATTTTGTACAAGTAGTGAGGTTAGTCTTTTAAGTGAAGAAATTGATGATCTCCAAATAAAGGTCTATACTTTTCTTTATAGGAGAAGGAAAGCTATAGATAAGCTTAACCTACATATAAACTTAAAATAAAATATTACAATCCTATCCTATCTTCTAAGAGATAAACCTTATCCATTTTGACTAGATAAGTCTTATCTTTTCTAAGAGATAAGCCTTATCCATTATGATTAGATAATCCTTATCTTTGGGACACACTTTTAAAAGATATTTACAACCTACTTTATTCAAAATGATCCCCACTAACACATGATGGGATAAATAAAAACAAAACACACTAATGTTGTTGGCATGTGACATCATGTTTAAGCAGGTGAATCAGCATCTTGCAAGAAAGTCAATCAATAGCTTGTATACAAACCTATTTGAGAGGCTTTCCTTAGAGATAAGGGTAACTAACTGGAAGGGTAAACCATCTAATTGAGTTTCCTTGGAGATGATGGTAAACCATTAGAAAGGGTAACCAACTGAAGAGGGTAACCCACTAGAAAGGGTAACCCACTTGAGAGGGTAATCCACTAGAGATAATAACTTTCTTACACATATCATCTGATGTCATCTTTTAGGGAGTGTTGGATATTGTCGGTGATGAGATCGCATATCCTTCTTCTATTAACCAATTGATGTCATGCTTCTTTCTAAGGCGTTCTTGGCCTTCCAAGATTCTCTTCATCGATATGGTGAACTAACTCCTTCTATTGGATGATGAATTTTTTTGTTTCTATGGGGGGATTTCTTAGTCATATACTTTTGATAGAGTTGGTGACTTCATCTCTCATTATTTTATATGGTGGCTAGTATTTCTTTGTTGCTCTTTAGACGTCATACAAGTGGAGATGATCATGGTGTAGTTCTACTTTTTCCATTCCTTCAGCCAGATTTCTTATAGAATGGATCTATTTTGTTTGAAAATGAAGTGTTGAGCTTCATAATATTCATCTTTCAGGGAGGTTATTGAGACTGGAAATTTTTAAAGGAGTGAAATTTCAAGCTGAGCTTGGACTTCATGGCCTATGATACCATAGAATGATGCAGCATGATTAACATTGCATTATAGAAATATTTGAAGCATCGAATCTAGTATTATCATGGCATGAACCATAGCATGAATCCCTTAAGAGATGGTTAGATTTGTTCAAAATACCTAAAGGCATCATATTTGATCTTCACGAGAATATAGTATTGATGGCACAGGTATTAGAATAACCATAGGAGTTCTTTTGGGAAGTCATTGGCTAGTGTTATGAATACCAAATAGAATATATATTTGAGGTACACTTTGACTGACTTCAAGATGTATTCACCATGCTTGCTGAATACTTTAAGCTCATAAAATGTTGTTCTTTTTTGGAGGATAAATAGATCAAGCGATCCACATACTGGTTGAACATATTTGGAGGATAGTCTATTATTCTAGAAAATAGAATTCCTACTGTGTTAAAAATGAGGATTTGACTAGCAGGTTTTTAGTTATTTTCTCCAGTACTAGATATTAGGTAGAAATCATTAGCATGGATGTCACCTAAATCTTTGTATGCGTCTATGGAGAAGAGGACGTCCTCTAATGGTTCTTCTTCTAGTGAAAACATCGATTTAAGATCATCCTCTTTGCTGAGATAGATTCTTGTGTGATCTGTTATTTCTTCAAAGAGGTGGATGGATTCCTCTAATTTTTTGGTTGAGTATAATTTCTAGCATAGTGACTAGGTTTTCTTCATATGAAGTAGCCATTTTCCTTTTTGTAGTTTATTGGGGTCCTCCGTCTGAAGTATCTGGATTGATGAACTGCCTTGATCCTCTCATCAAGTACCTCAAAAGTTTTAACCTACTGAATAAAAATATCTTTTTGATCTCTTCTTGTAGCATATGCAAGAGCGGTTGAACTTGGTGATAAGGTCATCTTTTTTGCAGGCTTGATCAAGTTCTAGATTGTTCCAGTTAATCTTTTTCAATATAGATATCTTTATGCATATGTTGTCTAAATCTTGGAAGATAGATTGCTGGATGTAGCCTATTTGTTGGATGGTTATGGATTTGAACTTCTCTTCCATAATCATCATTGTATGGCCTACTAGCATCTTTGGCAGTGATGATACAAAGGCTTGCATCAGGCTGGGGTCTCCATCTCTCTTAAAGTAGATCATTTCCATCTTTTGGAAGTGGATATCAATGACATTTTTTTCCAATAATAAACACATAATATTGAAGAGATATCATCAGAGCTTCTTCTATCTCTAGCATGTGTCTCTTCGAAAGACCTCGTATAGTATTGTAATATAGAAGGCAAAGTCCCAAGATGTCATATAAGTGTTCTTATCAAAAATCCCAAGAGTGTTCCACCAGTCTCTGAGTATTTAGGAGAATCTAGATGTGAACTCTTAGAGTATCATGTATTTCTCCCATTCAACAATATTCTTTATCGCCATCCAAGTATATAAGTCTTGGATCCTTTTGGTCCAAGATGAAATCTTGATGTCATTGAGGGTGAAGTTATTAAATATGGTTCCTACAGTTTTCTTTGCTATTGTACCTGGATCTAGCCTTCTTTTTAGGATTGGTTCATCTGTCATCCCATCCTAATCATCGACAACTTCAGAGACTTCTAGTTCTTTGGTGTGGTTCATGTATATGGGTGGATAGTCCTTTTCTAGGGAATGCAATAAATATTGAGAAATATCTTTGGTATGTGATAGAGCATTAATAGATAATTCTTTCTCTTCAAGCATATTTTCATCAAAAAAGTTATCACCAATTTCAGAACAGATGTCCGTAAGACCAGCAGCGGATGACTGTAATGGATTCTTCTTAGGTTCAAAGCCATAGATTTGTTAATGGATTTTAGATATTTCTCTACTGGGTCTACTTTGATAGATTATTAAGGAATGACATCTCCAGTATATGCAGTATCAAACTCTGGGACCACCTAATATAAGATAATTGAATTATCTTCTATAAAATTATTTAGAAATGACCTTTTGGTGCTGTGAATACCTTGTTGCTCAATAAAGTGTAGTATTGAGGTTCCAAGTGGACATTTTTCAGACTGAATAGTCTAGAACCTATTTTCTACTGCTCTGATAAGTGTGACACGTTGGGTAGAGTCTATAGAGCTTTCGGGCTCCTTTTATTTGGTAGATGGAATAATATGTAGTATTTCTTGAGTGTGGTTTTAGTTATTCCTTTGGAATAGGTGGTTTGGGGGGAAGCTATATTTAGAACTGGAGGTGGTTTTAGATATTAGAAAGAATGGAGGTTGGGGATTTGATTTGGAGGATTTGTATTTGGATGTAGTGGGTAGTGGTAGACCGTCTTGGGGTTTATAGGAGACTTTTAATGCATGTTCAACTTCTTCCTCATACCAACGGTTCTGGAAATGGGGTTTTTGGAAGCCCCAATAGTCATCCCACTTTAGTTTATCTTTCTCTTTATCACAATCATTCAGCTAATCCTCTTAACAGTCATAATGGAATCCCATAGACAGTGTCCTGTAAATAGATCCTTGAACCAGTGTACAGTATTCCTATCATGATTGAATTGTTGTATCCAGTGTTGTCCTTTCATGACACTATTGATATTACATAAAATATTCACTGGATCTGGATTCTCTTCATCTGGGTAGGTGTTAACAATAGTGTACATATGGTGGAGAGAGATACTTTGTAAGGTTTTTTTAGCAAATATAGGTTTTGCAGGCTGGAGAAGTTGAGGATGGACTCTCAACCTCTCATAAATTTTGTGCCATGAATTCAGAAGAATCGTGACGAATTCTTCTTTAGAAATATATTTTGGGATCTGGATGCACTGGGTCATTCCTTTTGTGGCATCTATGGTAAGAGACAAGCAATGGTGGACACCTGGAAGTGATAAGTTTTGTGAGTGATTCTAGAATAGACTTGGATACAACATGGCATGAACTTCTAATTGCAATAGTAACTAACTGATTAACAACAGAGCTCCAAACTTTCCAACATGACAGGCGGTTTCATGACCATGTAGGCGGCATGCAAAAGAAATCAAAGATCTAATCAACACGACAGATACAAACTGTAAAATTTCAAATATGATAGGTGATTTCACTTCTATATAGGAGGTACTCCATGAGAAATCAAATCTTTTAATCAACACATCATAAATTTCTTACAACTGAATAGCAAATCATTAGTAAACTAGTATAATTTCTTCCGTATATGGCATAAACAGGTCTTACAGGGCCTCTCCCTATCCTATAGCCCTCAAGCATCCCCAGATTAAGTATATACTACATCAAACATCAAATCTAAGTGTTCACCAAAATCAGAAAGCTATTGTGCAGAACAAGTCAAGTTTATTTCATAAACATGAAAAGGACTTAGATATCTATGTCGCGTGGACAAAGCTAACTTTATTTCATATTCATGAAAAGTAATATTAGAGTTCTATGTTGCAATAACAACGAGTACTTGCCAAAGTATTTCCTTTCCCCACTACTCCAACCTAAAGGATCAAAGTACCAATCCCTTTGAAAGAGATAAAACAAGAGAGAGAGTTCAGCCAACAAACATCCTTTTTGATAATATGAAAGATTACAAGAGAGGATTTAGGTGGAGGATTTCATCCAAATAGAGATGTTACTCTCTAAGTAGAGAAATTGATGATCTCCAAGTAAAGGAATATGTTTTTTTTTATTGGAGAAGGAAGCTCTGGATAAGCTAGACCTATAGATAAACCTGAAATAAAATACTATAATCCTATCCTATCTTCTAAGAGATAAGACTCATCTATTATTCCTAGATAAGTCTTATATTTTCTAAGAGATAAGCCTTATCCATAATGGATAAATCAGCCTTATCTTTGACACATATTTCTAAAAGATATTACAATATACTTTATTCAAACTCGCCCTAATAACATGTGATAGACTAAATAAAACAAAACACACAAATATTATTAGCATGTGATAACATTTGCAAGCAGGTGAGTCAACATCTTTCATGTAGGTGGATTAACAGCTTGTGGATAAACCCATCTAAAAAGGTTTCCTTAGAGATAAGGGTAACCCACTAGAATGGGTGAACTACTAGAAAGGGTAACCCATTTGATATGATTTTTTTGAAGTGAGGGTAGCCCACTAAAAAGGGTAACCAACAGGAGAGGGTAACTTTATTGCACATGTCATCTGACGTCATATTTCAAGAAGTGTTGGATGGTGTTAGTGATGTGATTACAAATCCTTGTTCCATCCACCTATCGATATGTGCTTTTTTCTATGACATTTTTGTCCTTGAAAGCTTCCCTTTATCGATCTGGTTAGGTAAATCCTTCTATTAGATGATGAATCTTTGCATTCTTCTAGGGGAGCTTTTAGTTGTATGCTTTTGATAGAGTTGGTGACTTTTTCTCTCATGATTTCATATGGTGGCTTGTATTTTTTTATTGCACTTTGGACACCATCCCGATGGGGATAATCATCAGTGTAGTTCTATTTTCCCCATTTCTTCGGCTAGATTTTTTTGGAATACATCTATTCTGCTGGAAAATAAAGCGTTGAGCTTCATAATATTAATCTTTAGGGAGAGTATTAAGACTAGAAATCTCGAGAGAAGTGAAATTTCTAGCTAAGCTTAAACATCTAGACTTGTGATTCCTATCGAATGATGTAGCATGAAGACTATTGCATTGTAGAAATCTTGTAGAAATCTTTTAAGCATCGATCCAGTATTGTCGTGGCTTGAACCACAACATAAATCTTTTTAGAGCTGGTTGGATTCGATGGAAATGCTTGAACACATCAAATTTGAACTCCATGAGAATTTAGTACGGATAGCACAAGTACTATAATAACCACAGGAGTTATTATAGGAAGTCATTGGATAGTGTTGTGATCATATGGAAAAAATGATATTTTGGGTGCTCTCCAAATAACTTAAGGATGGATTTGCCATACTTTTTGAATACTTAAAGCTCATAGAAGGTCGTTATTTCTCAAAGGATAGATAGATTAAAAGGATCCACATACATGTTGAATAGATTTGGAGAGTAGTATGTTATTCGAGAAGATAGAATTCATGCTACGTTGAACATGAGGATTTGACTAGCCAATTTGTAGTTGTCTTCTCTAGTATTATATATCAAGTAGAAATCATCAGCATAGATATCACCTAAATTTCCATATACATCTATGGAGAAAAGAGTGTCCCCCATTGGTTCTTCTTCAGCAAGAAGACTGATTCAGAGTCATTCTCTTTGTTGAGATAGATTCTTGCGTGATCAGCTATTTCTTCAAAAAGGTAGATAGAGTCCTTCGACTTTTGGTTTGAGGATAGTTTCTAGCATAGTGGTCAGGCTTTTTATAAATGAAGAAATATCATTCTTCTTCTTGTATTTTGTTAGGCTTCTTCATTTGAAGTATATAGTTTACCAGATTGACTTGATCTTATCATCAGAAGGTCTAGGCAGTTTGAACCTTCTGAACTGTAGCTATCTCGTTATATCACTTTGCATCTTGAGCAGGGGCAGTTGGATTTGGTGATAAGATCATCCCTGTTGCATGATCGATTGAGGGATGGATTGTTCTTGACGATCTTCTTTAGTATAGATTTCTTTATGCATATATTGTCCAGAGATTAATAGATTTCCTGCCAAAAGTAGCCTATCTGTGGGATGATTATGGATTTGACCTTCTCCTCCATAATCATCAATGTATGGATGGCTAGAATCTTTGGTTGTAATGATACGAAGACTTGCTTCAGGATGGGGTTCCCACCCAGCTAGAAGTAGATCTTTGGCATCTTCTAGAGATAGATATCATTGACATTTTTGCTGAATGATAGGCACTTCATCTAGAAGAGCTATTGACAAACAATTTCCTATCTTTGGCCTGTGTCTCTGCAGAAGACCTCGTCCAGGATCTTGATGTTGAAGTCAAGGTCTTAGGACATTCGATAAGTATTCTTTTCAAAAATCCTAAGATCATTCCACCAATCTTTAAGTATTTCGTAGAATCTGGACATGGACTTTGAGAGTATCATGTTTTGCTCTCGTTCATCCAGATTCTTTATTGCTATCCAAGTATAGAAGTCATGGATCCTTTAGGGCCAAGTTGACATTTTTATATCGCCAAGATTAAAGCTATGGAATTTGATTCTTGCTATTTTCTTTATTGTTGTGCCTATATTCAGCCTTTTTTATGGGATTGGATCATCTGTTATCCTTTCTTGGTCATCAACAACTTTGGAGACCTTTGGTTCCTTGCAGTGGTTTATGTATATTGGTGTATAGTCTTATTTTGGAGATTTAATTAAGGATTCAGAAGTGTCCTTAATGTATTACTATGAATCAATGGACTCTTTTTTGTCTTCTACGTATCCATCAGTTGGAAAGTTATCATCGGTGTTAGAGTATGCATCTGTATTAGAAGAACCTTCTACATCTGAAGTAAGATCAATGGGATCAGTATCCTGGATCTTTTCATTGTATTTCAATTATTCCTCTACTAAATTAGGATCTTTCATGTCTTATGGATCTGGATTTGAGTTGTTGTTGATATTCAAGCCATACAGATTTTAGATGGGCTGATCTAAGTCAGTATTTGGATCATGGTGTGATAATAACCACTTGTGACTGAGAAGGCCATCATTCAGCAGGGTATTCCACTCTTTATCTTCACATGACACTTCTAGTTTGTAGATTATTAAGATATCATCTAGAAAGGTGATGTCGTGATTCGAGATCATCATTGTTCCTCTTTTTGTGTCTCATTTGATCTTTATTTTAGATGGCTTTTGAGTTGCATCAACTTTTATTTTTTCAGCAATGGAATCTTTTCTTTCCCAAGCAAGCTTAGGAAAGTTAAACTCTTATGTGTTTTGAAGCTCTTGAGAGGATGACATAGGTACATGTGAGCTTGAAGAGGTAGCGAGAAAGATGTATCTCATCTTTGGTAAGGAGTATATTTTTGGCAACATAAAGAATAAGGTTGGCTTTGGCGATGAGTTGTGGGTTCTTTGAGGCTGGAAGCTATTGTATTTCAGGTATTGGATGTGTTGCTTTAGAGAAACTATTTCTTTGTATTGCTGGTAGAATAAGTGGGATCGTGAGGAGCTTGGCGGACAGATATCATTCGACATAGATTGGAGTCTGATTTCTAACTGGTGGATATGTCCAACATACTGAGTAAATGCTTTCTCTGCTCTTTTGGTTATTCATTCGACATTGCTTGCCAACTTAGTATGTTAGTGAGAAACATACTTTACGGTTTGGTTGATGTTAGTAAACATTCTATTCTTGCATATATCATTTTCAAATTGCCAGTTGAGTATATCTTTCATGTCGCTGAGGGACATCTTCTCTCCCTTTGGTAGGATAATGGTTTTAGCTGGTATTTTTAGAGAGTAGCTCAGGATATTTTTTTCAAAGGGTTTGTTTGGTGGGAAATCTTTTGAATGATTGGTGCTTGTGGGAGACATCATCAACATTTTGGCTGCAGGTTGCTTATTTTTGCTTTGGGTGGTTTTATTTTATGATGGAGTGGGTGTGGTATCTCCTTGGCACTTGTAGCATCAACAATTCAACTTCTAAGGACAATGTTTGGAGAAAGGACATTTGTTGTATAAAGTATAGTAACCATCATGATTAAAGTAGTGCATCCAATCATGCTCATCTATGCAACTACCTAGAAATCAGTGTAGGATTTTTGGGTTGTCGACTTATGGGAGATCATTGGAAGGTTGGTGCATATGGATGGAGAAGGTGTTTTGGGGACGCTTTTTTTTTGTGTTAGTGGTTGAAACTAATCGTAACAGTATTGTCACATTTTCTGGCAAAGGTTGGTTTGGTGGACTGGAGAGGTTTAGGATGGTCTCTCAACTTCTCATAATTTATGACCTATGATTCTAGGGGTACCTTAACGAGTTTATCTTTAGGCATTTGTCTTGGGATCTTAGTACATTTCTTGGATCCATCAATGGCATCTATGTTTAGAAATAAAGCATTTTTACCATCTGAAAGAGATAGATCTATAGCATAATTCTGGACCTGCCATGCTACTTGATAGTGGAGTATTTCCTAGATAGCATCTCTAACCTACAGAGCTCCAAGAATCTAAAATTGGACCTTTAATGCCTTCGTCAAATATAGATCGAAGAGGTAAATATTGAAGTTGGGAAATAAGGTGACAAAGACTATCTTGGTGTTCAATATGATTTCTGAGGTTCCCAAATTTATATATTAGTATTCATTGCATCTGGTATCAAGAAGGGAAAGATGAGACACCACCATCTTTCCATTTCTTTCGTGATACATTAACGCAACCTTAATAGAACCAAAGTGAATATGGGTAAAGCCTTGGGCTCTTCACTATTGTGGAAAATCTTCTGACATTTATAAGGTGATGAACTATTCCACTTGAGTTCCAAGAATAGGATGTTGGTCTAATTTTTATACAATAATGTATTCTTTGACTCCTTTCAGTCATTTTTTAACCAAGAAATGGATCAGCAGCCATAGATTACATGTCTTTTTTGCAAAAAATGAGTAGGGGTTCAATAAAGGTAGATATATTGTGGATATTTTCTATCCTGATGGTAATACAACTACTCCATATAGGTAGTCATATTTATATGATAGAGTTTTGCTAATAGTAAGTGACATGTTGAATCTGGATAGAGATTTACATAGACTAGACATACTTGAGGAAGCTGGTAAAGACTTTGAGACAAACATATTTTTGTATTTTTTGGTCTATAAAGACATTTTTATTTATGTTAAATATCTAAGGTAAAGACTCAACAAAATATTTATTCTAAAATCTAAGAAAAGTTCCCACTCTAGTTAATCTCCTCCTTATCGCAATTAGTCATCCAGTCCTTTTGGTATTTCTTACAGTTACAATCGATATCCTATAGATAGTGTCCTGTAAATGGATCCTTGTACCGGTGTATATTTGCCTATTGTGATTGAATTGTTGTATCAAGTTCTTTCCATTCATGGAACTATTGAGATAGCATCAAAGTATTCACTGGATCGTGATTCTTTTATTTCAAGTAGGTATCAGCAAGAGTGTACATATAGATGGATAGAGATACTTTGTAAGGTCTTTTTAGCAAATATAGGTTTTGTGGGCTAGAGATGTTGAGTATGGACTATCAACCTCTCATAAATTTTAAACTATGAATTAGGAAGAATTGTGAGAAATTCCTCTTTGGAAACATGTTTTGGGATCTGAATACTGGGTCATTCCATTGGTGGCATCTATGGTAAGAGACAAGGAATGGTGGCCACCTATAAGGGATAAGTTTTGTGAGTAATTCTGGACTTGCCAAACTATCTGGTAGTGTAGGATTATTTGTATGGAGTTATAGTTTGGTGGAGCTTTAAGGATTTGGAGTTAAAGCTTTAATGCCTTTGCTAGATATGGCTCGGTGAGGGGAATGTTGAAGTTGGGAAACATGGTGACAACAACCGTCCTAGAGTCTAGAGTGTTTTCAAAAGTTCCCAAGTTCGCATGTTGGTACTCTCCAAATCAAGTATCAAGAATGAAATGATGTACCTTTATCTGCTATCTTTTTCTCTAATGATATATCCAGGCAATTTGTATTGCACCAAAATAAATATGGGTTAAGCCATAAATATTCCACTATTATGGAAAATCCCTTGGCATCTGTAGAGTGATAAATTGTTTAGCTAGAGTCATAAGGACATACTGGTCAAGTTTAGAAGCAACAAAGTATTGCTTAACTCCATCTGGCCTTTGTTGGTACAAGGAATTAATTTGCATCTCTAGAATACACATTTTCTTGGAAAAGGCAAAGTATGGGTTTGGTATAGGTAGATGTGTAGAAGACAGATCTTATTCTTCTAACAACACATCTACATGATAGAGATAGTCTTCTTTGCATGACAGATTTTTAGTGATGTTTGGAGACATATGTAATATCTCTAAGAGTCTACATAGTCTAGTCAAGGATGAAGAAGACCTTGAAGACTCTGACATGGACATATTTTTTTATTTTCTGGACTATATTAGAGACTCAATGTATTTATGCTAAAGTAAGTGGATCAGAAGCTTGAAAACAGGTGGATCAATAGCTTGTAAGCTCCTTGAAAGTAGGTGCATAAGATCCTTGTCTTCAAAGTAGCCGAGTCAGCAGTTTTAAGACAAACCCATTTATAAAGGTAACCAATCTAAGAGGGTTTTTTGGAGAAGAGGGTAACTGATGTGCTATATAAATATAGCACTTAAGATACTTAAACTTGGAGAATATGTATGTACTTAAGGCTATTTTGTTAGATTTGATGTGTTTTGGAGGTGTTTTGTAGGAAATTAGGTTTTGGATGCTAAATTCGAGAAAAAAATGAAAAGTGATTTTTTTTGCCACTTACTTGATCATTAATGGGTGTTCATGATGCTTTTCAGCTTGTTCGTGACCAAAACATGTATGGGAATTGAAGAATAGCTGGAAAGATGACTTTCGACACTTGCTAAGTCAACATGTGGACCGCATGTAGTAGCAAAGCATAAAAGTCCAAAATCCCAATAGCTAACCTATAGAATTTTTTGGTTCGGCCACTTGTGGTCCTATTTGCACCCACCCTACAGGCCACATGTAGCACTGGCACCCAAGGCTAGGGCGCAAGTGGCGACCACAAGTAACCACTGGCCTCAACTTTTTTGAATTGTTTTGAAATTGTTTCATATGGTTTCCATGTATCCTAATTACACTCCAATGATGTTTTTAGGTCCAATTATGTATGGGTAATTAACTTTTCCTATTTTAGTTAGGATTTGATTTCTAGGGTTTCTTGTAATCTATAAATACCCTTTAGGCTTTGAATTCACACATTCATACATTCAGATATTCATGGGTAGTCCCTTAGGTCTATCATGTACTCTCGTTGTTCTTGGTTTACTTTTTGGTTTGTCATTTAATTTATGGCATTGAGATTTTTTCTTTCATTATTTTTAGATTGATTTGTAATTTATTTGTGGCTTTTATGATTGATCTCATAACTATGAGTGGTTAAGTCCATTAGCTAGGGTTGTGGGAACCTTGGCTGATTAACAAAGTAGAGGAAGTTTCAAGTCATTCTAGATAAAGATTCTTGCATGTATTGGGTTTTCTTCATTCTTATTGGTATCTTAGTGGTGGCCAACATTATGATCCCGCCTAGATTATTGCTACTTACTTCAAAAGTGGTGTAGTGACTAGGAAAAAAATCACAATAGTAATTTAAAGGTTAACTATTGATCCACGCTAATAGGTATTATCTACATAAGATGGTTATCTATCATCTAATAACTTGAGACCCAAAAGGTAATAGTTAACTGGGATCTAGGATAGGGTTAGTAAGACGACATCCTTAGACTCAAAAGTAATAGGTGAAATCTGTTAGCTCATCCAAATAATTGTTAATGGTACATAACTTATTAGATTCTGCATGCAAGATCTTAGAATAGTTCAACAGTGCATGATAAGTCTACTGAGTTGAGAAGCCAAAGGGTACACAAGCCTAGTGTTCGTCTTAGATTGATTACGACCATAAGAAACCAAGTCTTGTTACTTTTAGCTAGTTTCGACAGATCCCCTATTTTTACTTTTCTATACTACCTAGTGATTTCAACAAGTTTGAGATAGATTTCTGGCCTATTCCCTTTGGAATCGATCCCAACCTAGTTGGGTTACTATATCTTGACAGCGACAATTTTATCCTTCTTAGGTAGGGTAGTTTTGATGTTATCAAATTTTGGCACCATTGACGGGGAATATGATTTTTGAATTTTGGATTGAAGCTATTAGAGTGATTGGGTTTTATTTTCTTTATTTTGTTGTCTACTCTTCTTAAGATGACAACTTGGGTAGAGAAAGTACAGAGTAATAATGACATCTTATTAAATGATCCTCTTCCTTTTGATATGATTCATTACTACATGAGCATGTTAAATATATTATTGGAACATAATGAGATCATGTTTGACACATTGGCGCTCCTGGCAAAAGGAAATCAATATCATATTTATAGGGTTGATACATTTGACTTGGATATCCACGTAAGATGGTTATCTATCATCTAATAACTTGAGACTCAAAATATAATAGTTATGTGGTATCTAAGATAAAGGTTAGTAAGATGACATCCTAAGACTCAAAAGGTAAAGAGTGAAATTTGTCAGCTCATCCAAAAGACTATTGATAGTACATAACTTATCAAATTTTGCATGCAAGATATTGGAATAGTTTGTTAGTGTATGATAAGTCTACTGATTTAAGAAGCAAAAGGGAACACAAGCCTAGTGATCATGTTAGATTGTTTACAACCACAAGAAACCAAGTCTTGTTACTTTTAACTAGTTACTACAAATCCCCCTTTTTACTTTTTTGCACTGCCTAGTGATTTCAACAACTTCAAGATAAATTTTTGGCCTATTCCCTATGGGGTCGACCCCAACCTAGGTGGGTTACTATATTTTAACAGTGACTGCTTTTTCCTTCTAAGGAGGAGTAGTTTGGGCATTATCAGTAACCCATGGAAAAGGTAACCTAATTTTGAAGGTAACCCTTATGAAAGGGTTTCTTGGAGATAAGGGTAACCCACTTGAAAGGGTAACCCACTGGACAAGGTGACTCTATGGAGCTTACAGTAAATGATAACTTCTTACACATATCTTCTGGCATCATCTTTTAGGCAGTGTTGGATGGCGTCTGTGATGAGCTTATGTATCCTTCTTCCATCCACCAATCGAGACCGTGCTTGATGAGTGATCGTAGGATTTTGATGTCTAGAGGAGTTTCCTTTTACTCTTTTATTGGATAGTTTTTGTAAGAGAATTCCTCTAGCCTTGATAGGAAGTCCGCAAGATGTTCTCATTTCCCTTAACGTGTTTTACTCAAAATTTGTAGGGAGAAAGCCATTGAAACCACTAGAGAATACATGGATTTGAGATGATCTTTGGATTTAGCTAGACCATTTTTGGAAAAGCTTGCATATCCATTTCAATCTAAAATTCATTTTGAATAAGAAAGAAGTTAAATTTATTGATTCCATTCGTCACAGCAAGAATCTCTTTAAATTTGTAGTAGTAGTATTGTTCTAATTCGTTGACCATTTGACTGGCATGTCCGCATATTTTTCACTGGCCATCTTTTTCTTTCAGGAGAATTTCCCTTCAATAATCATTGCTAGCATTATTCTGCAATATCATCAGTCCATCCAATAGAATATGGAGTCTCTTGACTTCTCTTTATATTTTTTTTATTTTTTGGACTGCATCATCCTATTCTTTTCCCCAGGCTGGAGCACTTTCCCTTAGCATCTTTGTGAGTGAGGAGATATACGTAGACACATCAGGAATGAAGTCTCTAACATAATTAATCAAACCAAGAAATTTTTGGAGCTATATAACTTAAAGTTAGTATCTCAAAACTTAAGCGATTCTTGGCATATATATGGTCTTGGAGTGTAAGACCCATAGGCAAAGTGCATTCCCAAAAAATCCATTTCATCTTGTATGAAGGTCATCTTCTTTGCTATAAGCATAACTCCATATTATTTTACCAGGGCATAGAATTGATGGGGGGAGGTCAAGGTGTTCCTCTAAAGTATTTTTGAAGAGTAGTATATCATCGATGTATACCAATGATGTATGGAGGATCAGCTAGACTATCTTAATCATTGAATTTTGGAAGAGTAAAGAGGCAAGTTTGAGCCCAAACGGCATAACCTTCCACAAGTAGTGGTGATTGGGTATGCAGAAGGCTATTTTGGCTCTATCTTCTTGGGGTATGCCTAGCTTATAGAATTTCGATTTGAGATCAAATTTGGAAAATTAGGTGGAGTTTGCTAGGTACGAGATAGGGTCAGCTTATTTGGAATGGGAAATTTATCATCTAGAAAGAAGTGGTTTAGGGGTTGGTAATTTATGACTAGAAAGATTTTTCCCCTTTTGTGTTAAGCATGTTTGTTGACATAGAATGCTTCACAATCCTACTATAAATCTAATAGCTCAATGAGCCCAAAATCTAGAAGTTTTGTACACTCCTTCTTCGCAAGCTAAAGATGTTCAGGATTCATAACAGAATGACTTTCCTTCGTGGGATTAATATTTTCTCTCTTTTGAGATAGAAGTCTGATGAATAATTCCTAGTTAAGTAATAAGGGATTTTTATTCTTCTTGGGGAACTCTTTGTGGGATTCCACATCGGATTCTTCTATAGCTAATTCTCTATCTTTTTTACTAGATCTTCTTTGGAAATCTGGAACAGACTTGGTTTGATGGAATATTGCCTAAATTGGCCCATGAAAGTTATGCCTAACTTTAGAATAAGGAGGTGGTTCTTAAGCTTCATGTAGATATCGAATCTAATGATCAAGTCTTTTCCTTGGGTATTAGAACCAATGATTTTTATTCTGTAGAGCACTATTAGGAAGAATTCAAGCATGATTGGTTGCCTTGCGATCACCCTGGTTGTGAGGAATACTTCTCTTGATGTTGTGCCAAAGGTCCTGAATTGAGGAACACATTGATCACCGAGGATGATTTTGGGATTCAATGTTGAGGTTGCTGCTTTGGTGTCCATAGAGGCGATAACTTGAAGGGGATGAGGTTGGACATCAATTAAGAGAGTTATAACGTCCTCAAACATTCTTTTATTTGTGTTGGAAACAGACTTAGGAATTTTGTCTTCATTATAATAAACAGCCTTATTGTCAGTTAGGAATTGAACAACCATCATTTTCTTTGCGTATTGAGTTTTTTTTCTGGCCTTTCTAAACTTAGGACATGCTTTTGGAAAGTGTCCTTTGATATGGTAGATGAAGCACTTGTTCTTGCTTGGATTTCTATTCATAGGTTTGGTTTCTATGGAATATTTATTTGGTGGCTTACGCTTCTTAGATCATCAGTACTTCATGTACCTCTTGAGTCTTGATTAATGCTTTAAGATTTGGGGAGACCCATTTGGCTTGGAATCTGAATCAGTTTGATTGGTGGTAATCATGCTATTGGTTTTGTCAACATCTTTGAGAAGAATGGGATTTGGATCATAGACTGAGATCATCTTGTTTGATAGATCAGTTGACTGAGTTTGTTGCTCTTCTTCTCCCTCTGGATCAATGCCATTAAGTTTATTAAAGGCATTCAGATATTCCTCATTAAGGTCATCATGGAATTGTTGAGCAGTATAATTCTTTGTTCCTGTTGTACCAAACATTGGAATGTCCTGTTCTAGCAAAGTAGGATCATCAGTTCAGAAGATTCCTAGACATGTGTGGTTCGCATTAAGAACACCATGCTTGATAGAGTCCTAGTCTTTATCTGGTCGCACTTCATCTTGGACTCTAGGTCACCATATGGGATGATAGACTCTAGCTCTAAGAATATATCATCGTGTAGTGGAGCAGCAGACACTGAGTTCATCATTTTAGCAATATGTCGAACCTTTATTTTTCTGATTTGTCCTGATATCCTTTCGGCTTGCTTGTAGTTTACCATAGATTCTTTAGTTTTCCATGAGAATTTGGGAAGGTCAGATCCCTGTTTATCTTCTTGAGTTGAACGAAGTGACTCAAATGCAGATGAACAAGATGTGGATATGGAAAAAGGTTGGTGTAGCTAGTACGTAATAGATGTGGATATTTTATGGAATGGTAGTGTCATATCTCAATAGGGTAATTTTTTTTTCAAGTGATTCTATTTCTCTTCATTATGATTCATTGAAGGATAGTATTGAGGTTCCTAGCGGACATGTCATTGACTATATAGCCTGTCTCCTTTCTTCTAGTAACTCTATAAGTTTGGCATGCCCCAAATACCAATATATATCCCACACTACCTCATCATCATTTGGATGGGCCTCGTCGCACTTTACATAGCTACAGTTGCTGACCCATGGATAATGCCCTGTGAAAAGACACTTAAACTAGGATATGTTGCAAATTTTATTGCATATGTAATATGACATCATCTTCATCTTTCTGGCAGTGTTTGGTGGTGTTAGAGATGAGCTCGCGTATCCTTCTTCCATCCACCAATCAATATTGTGCTTCTACCTAAGGTGTTCTTGGCCTTCCAAGCTTCTTTTTATCGGTCTAGTGAAGTAACTCCTTTTACTGGATGATGAATCTTTGCATTCCTATAGGGCAGCTTTCAGCCTTATTTTTTTTGTTAGAGTTGGTGACTTCATCTCTCATGATTTTATATGGTGGCTAGTAATTTCTTGTCGCTTATCGGGTGCCATCCCAGCAGGGATAATCATCGATGTAGTTCTACTTTCCCCATTCCTTTAACCAGATTTCTTTGGGAAAGCATCTGTTCAGTTGGAAAATAAAGCATTATGCTTCATTGTACTCATCTTCCAGGGATAGTATAAACACAATAAATTTCTAGATGAGTGAATTTTTTGCTGAGCTTGGATGTTATGGCCAAGGATTCCTTCCAAATCATATAGTATGAAGACCATTGCATCGTAGGAATCTTTGAAGCATCAAATATAGTATTGTCGTGGCTTAAAACACATCATGATTCTCTTTAGAGCATGTTGGATTCAATCAAAATTCCTAAAGGCATCACATTTGAACTCCATGAGAATTTAGTGTTGATGGCACAAGTACCAAAATAACCATAGGAGTTCTTCTGGGAAGTCATCGACTAGTGATATGAACACAAATAGAAAGGATATTACGGGCGTTCTTCAAGCGACTTTAAGATAGATCTGCTATACCTTTTGAATGCTTGAAGCTCATAAAAGGTTCTTCTTTTCGGAGAATAAATGGATCAAATAGATCCATATACTAAATTAATAGATATGAAGGGTAGTCTATTATTTTAAAAGATGATATTCCTGCTGTGTTTAACATGAGGATTTGAGTAGCCAGTTTTGGTTGTCTTCTCCAGTGTTAGATATAAAGTAGAGATCATCAGCATAGTTGTCGCCTGAATTTTTTATAGGTCTGTGGAGAAGAAGGTGTCCTCTATATATTATTCTTCTAGAGAGAAGACCAATTCAAGGTTTTTCTTTTTGTAGAGATATATTTTCACATTATTAGCTATTTCATCAAAGAGGTGGATAGAGTCCTTCGATTCTTCATCTTGAGGACAATTTCTAGCATAGTGGCCAATCTTTCTGCAGATGAAGCAGCCATTTTCATTCTTGTAGTTTGTTGGGATACTCCATCTAAAGTACTTAGTTTTCCAGACTACCTTGCTCTTATAGTCTGGAGGCCTTGGGAGTTTGAAATACCTAAAAAGTAGCTGTCTCTTTGCTCTCACTTTTTATCTTGAGTAGGGGAAGCTGGATTTAGTAACAAGATCATCCCTATTACAAGCTCTATCGAGGGTTGGATTGTTCTGGATGATCTGCTTCAGTACAGATCTCTTTGTGCATATGTTGTCCAAAGAATGGAAGATGGCCTACCGAATGTAGCCTATCTATGGGATGGTTATGGAATTGAACTTCTCCTTTGTAATAATCATTGTATGGCCTACAATCATCTTTGGTAGTGATGATACGAAGGCTTACTTCAGGTTGGGGTCCCCACCTAACTTAAATTAAATCTTCTCCATCTTCTGTAAGTGGATATTAATGACATTTCTATCGAATGATAAGCACATCATCTTAGAGAGTTGTCGCCAGAGTTTTTCCTGTCTCTGGTCGATGTCTCCACAGAAGACCTCGTATAGGATCTTGATATTAAAAGTAAAGTCCCAGGATGTGTATGTGTTTCTATCAAAATTCCCAAGAGTGTTCCACCAGTCTTTGAGCATTTTGAAAAATCTGGATATGAATCTGAGAGTATTATGTATTTCTCCCATTCATCCAGATTCATTATTTCTATCTAACTATAGAAGTCTTACATCCTTTAGGCCCAAGATAAAATCTTAATAGCATCGAGAGTGAAGGTGTGAAATCCAATTCCCATGGTTTTCTTTGCTATTGTACCTAGATTTAGCCTTCTTTTTGGGATTGGATCATCTGTCATCTCATCTTGATCATCGATAACTTTAGAGACTTTAGATTTCTTAGATTGGTATATGTATATGGGTAGATAGCCTTCTTTAGGGGACTCTACTGAAGATTCAGTAGCTTTAGCAGCATCAATATCTTTGGCCTATGCTGAAGCACCAACAGATGACCTTTCTCTTAATGTATATATTCAACAAGAAATCTATCACTAGGTTTAGAATGTACATTCATAGAACCAGTATAAGATGCATGTTCAAGATTCCCCTCAGGTTCAAAGCCAAAGAGTTCATCAATGGCTTTTAGATATTCCTCCTTTGGGTTATCCCTTATAGATTGCTGAGGAATGGCATCTTCAGTATATACAGCATCAGACCCTAGGACCACCTAATCTGAGATGATCAAATCATCTTCTTTAAATTTATCTGGAAATGACCTTTTTTTTACTGAGAAGACATTTTTGATGCACTTTTAGTCCTCATCTATTTGCTCCTTTTGTTTGGTAGATGGAATAACTTATGGCATTTCTAGAGCGTGGTTCTGGCTATTCCTTTTGAATGGGTGGTTTGGTGGGAAATACTTAGAACTAGTGCTGGTTTTAGATATCATGAATAATGAAGGTTCAAGATTTGATTTAGACGCTTTGTTTTTGAATGGACTAGGTAGTGGTGTCCAATCTAGGAGTTTGTAGGAGACTTCGAATGCATGTTCAGCTTCTTCCTCATCCTAATTCTTCTATAAAGAGGGTTTTTGGATGGCCCAATAGTCATCCCACTCTCTTGGATGGGATAACTTGGAAGGCCCAATTATTCAGCCAGTTCTCTTGGCATTCCTTACAGTCACAATCAATATCCTATAGACAGTGTCCTATAAATGGATCCTCCAACTAGAGTACTTTATGCCCATCGTGAACAAATTGTTCTATCCAGTTCTTTCTATTCATGTGAAACACCCTGGGTTTTTTTCCTTGCAAACTTCTTGAGTATTGAACTATCTATCCACCATATGAGTCATACTATGACCGTATGGTGTGGATATGAGTCTAGTACCCCAGTCATATATTGGTCATTATGATGTTGGCCAAGTTCTGTTCAAAGTACGAGAAGACTCCAGATGAGTCGTATGTTCATGATATGAGAAGTATAGTATCTAATCGTATGTTTTCCAGTGTCTACCCAAGATATTATACTTAGGGTACGACTTGAATAATACTAGTCATATAGTGATGATACGAGTTAGGCAAGGGAGTTGTATGTTAGACAGAATGTGGTGTTCAACTTTTTAATTTGGTGCTTAGTTTAGGGTACCACTCATATGATATGGATACTAATTGAAGAGTCCGAACGTACCCATATGCCTTCTTTTTATGTCTTTTAAGCATAGGGAATTTCTTACATTTCACACCCCAAAACCCTTAAAACCCTATGTCTTAGAACCTTAGTTAGTTACCCCTTATACATTTTAGAAGATCAAACACTCTCTAAACTCTCTCTAAAATTTCTCAAGAAAAGTTAAGCTAGGGTTTCTTCAAGGTGGTCATCTAGATGCAAAAAGAACAAATTCTCCTCATTTTGTTTGGTGTCTAATGCATGTTACTCATCCCTCATTGTTATTTTAATTAAAAGCAAGTTTTAATGGATGGTTTTCATGGTATTATTGTGGTAATGTTGGGGTTTTGAAATATAGGTTGGGGATTTTGGTTTTTATTGGTTGGATAATATTTTCCCAGGTTTTTCTTATGGTTTTCATGTTATAATTATGGTTTGAACATGTGGTTGCATCGAAATGGTCAATTGATACATGGTTTTTTGTTTTGTAAATCTTATGCCCTCAAAATGTTTGTTAAAATGCCTATGAGAATGATTTTGTCACATAGTTTTACTATCATTGAAAACCATGCAATGCATAATATGGTAATGGAATCTACATTGGTTTGGTTGGTTTTAAATGGTTTGGAAAATCCTTGGTGGGCATGTCTTTGGTTAAAGGTGGATTTGAAAACCTTATGGGGTACAATGGAATCCTCTAAGTCAGTAATCCATGAAAACCTTATGGGGTACACGGGAATCCCCGAAGTGATTTTAATAATAGAGTTTTGCAGGGTACATGGGAATCCCCTAAGTTTTGGATAATGTCATTTCTTTCAAGCTATAATCGGTATGACGATACCATATTATAATGCCTTAACAATTGACTTCTAGAATTTATTTTTTGGTTATGTGTTAAATGTTTTAATTGAGCAATATTGGGGGTTGTGATAGTTGGACATGAAGGTGTAAGTTCAAAAGGTAGACACTGGAAATTTATATTTACCGATATGAGGATTGGTCTTGATGACCACGTACTTGTAGGGTACAAGGGAAATCCCCCAAGTATATACTTATACATATGTATCATAGAGGGCAAAGGGTAAAAGGGAACCCCCGTCCACCTATGATGCTACAGTCACAGGGGCCCGTTCAAGGGGTAACACTAGACCAATATAGCCCATGGGTGGATTATGATGGTAAATCTACATAACCCAGGTTAATGGTTTTAAATGCATTCTAAACCCGATTCTATTTCCTGGCATGATCTGTATATATATGTATGTAATTGCATGTGGTCATTTACTGTGGTTTTAAATTATGGCATTATTTTATACTTATTCTTGAGTACACATTAGCGTTCATCCTCTATCCATCTTCAGGAATTATATCCCCACGTGATGCAGGAACCAACCATAATATTATTCCTCCTACTCAGTGACTTGGTAATTTAGGGATAGCTTGAGTCAGAATGAAGTGGTGAGCTTCCATTCTTTGGAAGGCCTATTTCATGTTATGGTTTATCTTATACCTTTACTATTACTTTGATATTGGTTTTTGGCTATGGTTAGGGGAATGTTCCAACTAGATATTCTTTGACAATGTTTAGAGGTTTTGTAAGGACAACTGTGGAATTAGGTATATTATGGTTTGATTGGTTTGGTTGGGACGGTATGATTTGGTTGGGATGGTCTTAGTTTTAGACTTATCCCAAAGTCATTGAGATTTTAATACTCTATCTTGTTATATGTTTGGCATTCATCTGACATCGATTGTATATTGGTTAGTTGGATTGGGTACAGGGGGTGGTCTCCGATCCTTGTTGGATTTGAGATGCCCGACATGATAGGCCCTGGTTCAAGTCATTTTATCATGTTACTATTGAGATACCATGAAATATTTGTTGGATTTAGATTCTATTCATATGGTTAGATGTCAGGGAGAGTGTACATATGGATTGAGAGAGATACTTTGTAAGATTTTTAGCGAATATACATTTTGTGGGCTGGAGACGTTGAGGATAGACTCTCGGCCTATAATAAATTTTGAGCCATGAATTCAGAAGAATTGTGAGGAATTCTTCTCTAGAAATATATTTTAGGATCTGGATGCACTGGATTGTTCCATTGGTGGCATCTATGGTAAGAGACAAGGAATAGTGGCCACCTGCAAGGGATAAGTTTTGTGAGTTATTCTAGACTTTCCAAACTATCTTGTAGTGTAGGATCATTTGTGTGGAGTTATATTTTGGTGGAGCTTTAAGTATTTGGAGTTGAATCTTCAATTCCTTTGCTAGATATAGCTCGGTGAGGGGCATGTTGAAGTTGGGAAACATGGTGACAACAATTGTCCTAGAATCCAGAGTGATTTCAAATGTGTCCAAGTTCGCACGTTGATACTCTTCAAAGCTAGTATCAAGAAACTAATGACGTTCCTTTATCAGTTGTTATTTTCTCCCATGATGTGTCAAGGCAATTCATATCACACCAAAATGGATATGGGTAAATCCATAGCTTTTCCACTATTATGGAAAGTCCCTTGGCATCTGTATAGTGATAAATTGTTCAGATGGAGTCATAAGGACATACTGGTCAAGGTTTGAAGTAGCAAAGTATTGGTTAATTCCATCTGGCCTTTTTGGTACAAGGAATCAATTTGCATCTCTGGATTACACTTTTTCTTGGAAAAGGCATAGTATGGGTTTGGTATAGGAAGATATATAGAAGATAGATCTTGTTCTTCTGACAACACATCTACTTCATAGAGATAGTCCTTCTTGTATGACAGAGTTTTGTTGATGGTTGGAGACATATGTAATGTCTCTATGAATCTACATATACTAGTCATGGACAAAGAAGACGGTGAAGACTCTGACATAGACATTTTTCTGATTTTTGGACTATAAGACTTGATGTATTTGTTCTAAATCTAGGAAAAAAACTCAATGAAATGTTTTTGTATTTTTGTGGACTTTAAAGACTTGATTATGTACAACACTCTGGATATAACAACTGGAAAACACTGACTCTGATAATGGAAATACTATGACTCAAATATTAATAGGACTTTGGTCGTGATAGCCAAAAAGTAACAACTATAAATGAAACTAAGGCTAACAGCTAAGACAAAGAAAAGTAAATACTAAAATGTAAAGTTTGCTCACTTGTATCCAAACACTTGCTTTCTCTCTTGCTCCGGGAGTAGGGATGGCTCTGATACAAAATAGACAGGGAGACAGCGGGGCACGGACTCCTACAAGCAATATAACTAGTTGATTAACAATAGAGCTCCAAACTTTCCAACATGACTGGAGGTTTCACGACCATGTAGGCGGCACGCCATACAAAATCAAAGCTCCAATCAACACTAAAGATAGACTATAACCTTTCCAACATGATAGGCAATTTCATGTCCATATAGATGGAACACCATACAAAATCAAAGTTTTTAATCAACACAACGTATCTTTCTTACAAGTAAATAGTAAATCATTAGTCACCTAATACAATTTATTTTGTATATGACATAAATGAGCCTTATGGTGGCTCTCCCTAACGTATTTTCCTCAAGTGTCCATTGAACAAGAATGTACAACGTCAGGCATCAGATCTATGTTTTCATCAAAATTGGAAATCTATTGTGAAGAATAATCCAATTTAATTTCATAAACATGGAAAGGACTTACAGATCTATGTCGTGTGGACAGAGCTGACTTTGCTTCATATTATGGAAAGTAACTTTAGAGTTCCATGTGGAAATCATAACAAATACTTGCTGAAGTATTTCCTTACCCCTCAAAGTATTTGTAACGCCCTAAAATCTAAACCCGGGACGTCAGATGGTGCTCAAGACTACAAGAAGCATTAAGCTAACCTTGTCTGCCTTCTACTAGATATAAATCTCATAATCAAGGTAATATAGACATGAAAGTCATACTGAATGTGGAAACTATGTGAAATAACTAAGAATAATCTGAATATAATGTATGAAACATCAATACTACATAAGCTGAATAACAACTAGTACTCTGACAAGCCTCTACTGCTAACATCTAGAGAGTCACTGGGACAAACCCCCAGCTAACTTGAACTGTCTGAAAAGAATACTAAATCATGTAAAATGATAAGCTGCAAAATTTAAGTGAACAAGTCCCCAAACTATAAGGACTCACCAACTATAGGATGTAGATGGGGATGGTTGAACTACTCATGCTACTGATACTGAACACCTGAACCTATATTATGAGACAATGTAGCACATAGACATATATGTGGATCAGTACTTTGAGGATGTACTGAGTATAGGGGGGTGAATGAATAAGTAAAACATTATCTCATCATCATAATTTATAAAACAATGCATGCTAAATATAAATGACTCACATAACCTGGAATATCTGAAATATTGAGATCATGAATAGTAAATCAATCATAATTTATAAATCTAGTGAGTCATAACATTTAGTTCTAAAAGCTATAATTCTGTCTGTAAATCATATTGTCTAAGGATAGAAAGAACTCACTTCTGAAATTAGAAATCTAAAAGCTAAAGTCTATAACTGTTATCTTTCTATAAAGCATAATCTGAGTAAACTATGAGCCTTTATACTTAATTTTTTAAAAATCTTTACTATTAATCTATAAGGAAAGAACTTTATCTTAAGGGAAATTCTCTTAACCGACATAAACCATATGAGCCACATGGAGTCCAACGTCTCGTCCTCCTAAGGAAGAAATCTCACGTTAGGGAGAGGTGTCATGCTTATGCCAGGGAGTATAACCTACTTTCCATGTGATCGATCACAAGCTAAAACTTTATTCCATATAGAAATGAAAATAATCTAATAATTTGTACCTATGTTGGCTACCTAGTTCTGTGGATGTGGGGCACGCTAATCCCAAACTTCCCGCTTGGTGCTAAATACTACTCTCTTTTTATTTTTTACGCTCATTCTGTTGAAAATCTACTTTAAAACTATCATAAAGGTTTATCTAAAACCAATTATGCATTCATCTGATAAAATCTGTAAATAAAGCTAATCTAAATTTTATAATCTGTAATAATCTAAAAAGTGGATTCCATAGCTAATTTGACGATCGAAAGATCAAAGCTTTACTGAAGATTTGTCAATAAGATGCTTAAAGCATCATCTTTCTTGAAATAATAACATTCAATATTGGGGTAATCAACCATGATTTAATCTCATGTCAAAGCATCATAAAAATCATGCTAGATATTGAAAACAATGAAAATTCATCTCAAAATCAGTAAATTACTGCAATAAGCATGAAAAATATGAAAATAGACATGCAATTCAACTTCCAAAATACTTGAAATCTCAGAATATTGAAAAAAGGAAATAATGGGTATGAACCCTAATTTAAAATCCATGTATAAACATCCGAAATCATTTGATTTGAAATTAAAAAGCTTGGTTTTGGGCACAAGGATGAAAGAAGATCCTTGTTCATAAACCCCACAGACCTTGATAGATGATTAGATGAAGAAACTTGAATTATTGATTCCTAATTAAGTTCTTGGAGATGGATTCTTGATTATCTTTCCTTGGGAATCCTCAATCTTAAGCTTTCTTGGAGAATAAATGGAGGATTTTGATTTCTTGGAGAAGAGGTTTTAGAGCTCTAGGATTTTGCTTTTGAAGAGAATGATAAATAATGAGCAAAAAGTTCTTTGAATATGAATAATCTTTTGTTTTAGATGGATTTGGGGACTTGGGAATTGACCAAAATACCCTTTTTAAACATAAAAAAAAAAACTAGAAAATGTAACATTTTTCCAATTTGGGTGGCCACCGCGACGCGCCATAATCGCGGTGGCTCACTGGAAATAGTACAATTAGGAACTGGACTGACTCCAAGACACAGCACCATTGCGGTTCCACTTTGGAATGCCATTTTGGCCAATGGCGCGATGCACCAATATCACATTAGGTTATAGAAAATTGACAAATAGGAAATTGTCCCTCTCTACCATGCGTCAATATCGTATCAATCTACTGGAATAGGACAATTAGGAATTTGGGCTTCGCTGTGACATGTGGCTATCGCGGAGGGCCACTGGAATTTGAAAATCATTATTTTACCCACCTCCATGACACACCAAGAGCCTAGGTGGCACACTGTCAACTTAAAAATCCTCTAACTCCTCAACTGAGTATTGGAATTGGGTGAATTTGGTATCTATGGAAAGCTTATTCAATTTCCTCCACAATGGGAGGTCTAAATCTGGAAAATTCCACACAAAATAAGTATTCTTCATTTTGGAAACTATTTATTAACATTCTAGGAATGAATTTAAGTTAGGAAAAGTGTGGGGTATTACAATATCTCCCCTATAGGAACATTCATCCTCAAATATAGCTAGATAAGCTGAAAATATTGAGAATTCTGAGGCTAAAAACTATCATGCACTACTGAAATAAGCTGAGTAACTGAATCCCAATTAAAATGAGCTACTGAACTGATCTGAGAGTGCATGAATTCTCATAAAGATAACTATATATAGCTGAATCTGAAACTGGAAAAGAACTAAATAAAGGAAAAACTATTACCTTCGGCTGAATCTGAGTTCGCGAGAAGAGATGAGGATACTTGGTATGCATGTCTGCTTCTGCTTCCCAAGTATCACCCTCAACTCACTGATTTAGCCACAGAACTTTGACAAAGGAAACTTCTTTGTTCCTTAGTCTACGAATCTGATGATCAAGAATCTCTACTAAAACTTCTTTGTAAGAAAGGCTATTTTGAATATCAGTACTTTCTAGAGAAACTACAATGGTTGAATCATCCATGCACTTCTTAACAAGGACACATGGAATACTGGATAAACTAAGGATAAATCTGCGGGTAGCTCAAGCTCATACGCAACCTTCCCAACACGACTCAAAATACTGAAGGGACCTACATAACATGGACTAAGTTTACCCTTTTTGCCAAACCTCTTAACCCCTTTCATGGGTGAAACTTTCAAATAAACAAGATCATCAACCTCAAACTCAAGATCACTTCTTCTCACGTCGTCATAAAATTTTTGACTACTCTGGGTTTCTTTCAATCTCTCTCTAATCAACTATACTTTCTCCATGACCGCAAACACCATTTCTAACCTAATCAAAGCGGCCTCACCCACTTCAAACCAACCGACTGGTGATCTACATCTCCGCCCATAAAGAGCCTCAAATAGAGCTATCTGAATACTAGTATGATAACTGTTATTATAAGCAAACTCAATCAATGGAAAATGATCATCCCTACTACCTTTGAAGTCAAGAACACATGCCCTCAACATATTATTCAAAATATGGATGGTCCTCTCTTCCTCACCATCTATCTGGGGATGAAAAGATAAACTAAGATGAACTTGGGTACCAAGAACCTTCTGAAAGGCTCTCCAAAATTGAGAGGTAAAACTGAGTACTCCAATCTAAAATAGTGGACAACAGAACTCCATGCAGTCTGATAAACACTCTGATGTATAGCTTAGAATAATGTTCAGCCGTGTAAGACATGTGAACTTGAAATAAATGCGTTGACTTAGTTAGTCTATCTACAATAACCAAAATTGACTCATGCTAACTATGTGAATAGGGTAAACCGGTCACAAAATCCATATTCACCTCTTCCCACTTCCAAGTAGGGATACCAAACTCTTGTAATGCACCACCAGGTATTTGGTGCTCTACCTTAACCTATTGACAAGTTGCACACTTGGCTATAAATTCTGCTATACTCTTTTCATACCACTCTATCAATAGATTTCTTGTAAGTCGAGGTACATCTTGGTGGATCCAGGATGGATAGAATAACACGTACCTTGCATTTCCACCATAATCCACTGCCTCAAATCATCAACACAAGGCATACATAATCTACTTTGGTATCTCAACATATCATATCTCCCTTGGGATAAAACATCTACCTTTGGTCTTTAAATAACTCCTTCAGTTTAACCAAACTAGGATCCTTATCTTGCTTCTCCTTCACATCCAAATTTAAGGAAGATTCGGAACTACTTTGAACCCAAACATTCCCTTTTGCTGAGTCAACCAACCTAACACCTAATCTAGCTAATCGATGAACTTCTTGAACAAACTCATTCTTTTCTTTCTCCATATGAGCAACACTGCCAATATACAATCTACTAAGGGCATTTGCCACTACATTGGCCTTTCCTGGATGATACAACACACTCATATCATAATCTTTCAACAATTCTAACCATCTCATCTACCGAAGATTCAAATCCCTCTGAGTAAACATATACTGTAAGCTTTTATGATCCGTGAACACATCAACATGCACTCCATACAAATAATGTCTCCAGATTTTCAAAGTAAACACAACAGCAGCTAACTCCAGATCATGGGTTGGGTAATTCTTTTCATGAGGCTTAAGTTGTCTAGAGGCATAGGCTATGACCTTACCTCTCTGCGTCAAAACACAACCCAAACCAACTATAGACGCATCACAATAAACCACAAAACCTTCTGTATATCAGGTAACACTAGAACTGGGGCTGAAGTGAGTTGAGTCTTCAACTCCTGAAAACTCTTCTCGCAAGAATCTGCCCACTGAAACTTAACTTTATTTTAGGTGAATCTAGACATAAGAGATGCAATAGATAAGAAACCTTTAACAAAATATCTATAATAACCATCTAGACCTAAGAAACTCCTAATATCTAATGGGAAATAGGTCTAGGCTAATTCCCTACGGCTTCTATCTTTTGGGGATCAACTCTAATACCTTCACTGCAAATGATATGATCAATAAAAGCTACTGACCTTAGCTAAAATTCATACTTTCTGAACTTGGCGAACAATTGGTGCTATCTAAGTGTTTACAACACAATTCTAAGATGGTCTGCATAATCATCCACACTACGAGAGTAGTCAAGAATACAACGATAAAGACTATGACAAACATATCCAAATACTGTGTGAACACTCTATTCATCAAGTCCATGAAAGTTGCTGGGGAATTTGTTAGTCCGAAGGACATGACTAGAAACTTAAAATGACCATAACGGGTCTTGAAGGCTATCTTTGGAATATCACATTCCCTTACTTTAAGCTGGTGATAGCTGGATCTAAAGTCTATCTATGAGAAATAACTGGCACCTTGGAGTTGATCAAATAAGTCATCAATTCTAGGAAGAGGGTATTTGTTTTTTACTGTAACGTTATTGAATTGATGAGAGTCAGTTTACATACGCCAAGAACCATCTTTCTTTTACACGAATAGGACAGGAGCGCACCATGGAGAAATACTAGGCCTTATAAAGCCTTTATCTAAAAGATATTTGAGTTTCTCCTTCAATTCTTTAAGCTTGGTGGGATCCATACGATACGGAGGTATAGAAATAGTCTTAGTACCTAGAAGAAGGTCAATATCGAATTCTACTTCCCTATCGGGAAGTACCTCTAGAAAATCTTTTGGAAAGACATCTGGAAACTCATTAACTACACTGACTAACTGAACTGTTGGAGTCTCCAACTTAGTGTCTTTAACTCAAAAAAGATAATAGATTCACCTTTTGGAGATCAACTTGCAAGATCTTAGATTAGATATGAAATGACTTTTGGGAGACTAAATTACCTGACAACTCAAAAACTAGCTCATCTAGAAATAGAAACTTCACCACTCGGGTGTGACAATCTATAGAGGCATAAAAAGAATGGAGCCAATCCATACCCAGAATAAGATCAAATTTAACCATATCTAACTCTATTAGGTCTGCTAACATGACTTTATGAAGCACTATGATAGGATACTTTTTATAGATTTATTTTGCAATAACTGCCTTACCCACTGGGGTAGACACCAAGAAAAGCTCAGGGATCTTTTCAAAACTTCTCTCAAAATTTACTGCAACTAACGGGGTCACATAAGAAAAACTTAACCCAGGGTTTAACGACATATAAACATCAAAATGAAAGACACGAAGCATACCAGTAAAAACATCTGATGAATCCTCCTGCTCCTGATGGGATGGTAAATCATAGAATCGATTCTAGCACTCCACCACCGGTACTAGATGATATGCCCTGAGGAAGAGCTGGGCGACCTGGAGGAGCTGGTGCACTAGTAGCCCGAGTCTGGGGACGGACATCCCTATTTCCCCGTTTAGCATGCGGACAATATCTAATACCATAACCCAATTTACCACAACCAATGAAACCCTTCTGTCCAACCAAGAACTCACCTGGATGACTTTTACTACACCTAGCACATGTAGGATAACTGGGCCTACCATTCATACTATTCTGGGATCTGGACATACAAGTCTTACCCTCACTGCTCATGTCTACCTCTGGGAGAGGGAGTACTAGCTGAAGATGGTATTAGCATAGATGAACAATTCTAAAACTGTGAACGATTTCCTCCTTGAGAACTATTCTAACCATACTTAAACTGTCCTGTTCTAGCCCTCTTATTATTTCTAAATCTCACCTTCAACTTCTCTGCTTCAATATATTAAGCATGCATCATCAATCTTGCAAGGTCCATGTCTCTAGTAAGCATGGCAATCCTACACTCCTTGACTACCAAGCTAGATATTCCAGTAACAAACTTACTCCAACTAGCCATAGGATCATCCATCATATCAGGGACATACTTAGACAACTAATTGAACTTAAGGCAGTACTTTTTCACTGTCATCAAGCCCTGCCTCAAATTGACAAACTCTTCTATCTTAGCTTCCTTTATCTCATGTAGGAAGAACTTGTCTAGAAAAGTATCCTAAAACACCTGCCAACTTATAGGAACAACATTCTCACCTCTACCATTCTTCTACATTACTACCCAATTATACGCTACATATTTTAATCTATAGGATGCTAACTCTACACTCTTCTTGTAAAAAATATACATAATCTGGGTGATCTTCTTTACCTCATCTAAATAAAGTTATGGGTCCTCACCTGCCTTTGAAGCAAAGAACTCTGGCGGATTTATTCTTATGAAATCTCTGATTCTAGCTGCTGATAAATCCCCATTTTGCTAGAGTGGGCTTGCAGCTTGATTCTAATGATTTCCCTAAATATTGGCAGTCACAGCTTGGGCTAATGCCTGAAAGGTAGCCCTAAACTCAGCATAGGATACATTTTCATTCAAAGGATCTGTGGGCTGGGGAGGCTAGTTATTATTTCTGCTAGCGTTAGCTCGACAAGAAGGCATATTAAGCTGTCATGTAAGAGCAAGAGTTAAAAGTAGATATAGATACTGTAAGAATGATAGATCATGAAAGAAAAAGATAATTTCCTAAGAATATTTCATAGACTCTTGCTTATTAATGTGGCGCGCTTCACACCCATGATCAAGAATCTACGTAATACGATTTGTCTGACTCCCTAGGACTCTTAAAAACCTTAGGCTCTGATATCAAGTTTGTAACACCCTGAAATATGATCCCGAGATGTCACACGATGCTCAAGACTATGGGTAGACTTAAGCTAACCCTGTCTACCTTCTAATAGATATAAATCTCATAATCAAGGTAATATAGACATGAAAGTCATACTGAATGTGGAAACTATCTGAAATAACTAAAAATAATCTAAACATAATGTATGACACATCAATACTGAATAAGATGAATCACAACTAGTAGTCTGACAAGCCTTTACTGCTGACAACTAGAGAGTCACTAGAACAAACCCCGAGCTAACTCGAACTATCTGAAAAGAATACTAAATCATGTAAACTGATAAGCTGGAAAATCTGAGTGAACAAGTCCCCAAAATATAAGGACTCACTAACTGTAGGATGTATATGGAGATGCTCGGACTGCTCATGCTGTTCATACTGAGCACCTGAACCTACATTATGAGACAATGTAGCACATAGACATATTTGTGGATCAGTACTTTGAGGATGTACTGAGTATATAGGGGTGAAATGCATAAGTAAAACATCATCTCATCATCATAATTTATAAAACAATGCATGCTAAATGTAATTGATTTACATAAGCTAGAATATCTGAAATACTGAGATCATGGATAGTAAATTAATCATAGTTTATAAATCTAGTGAGTCATAACAATTAGTTATGAAATCTATACTTGTATTATGTCTGTAAATCATACTGTCTAAGTGTAAAAGGAGATCACTTCTGATATCTGAAATCTAAAAGCTAAAGCTTGTAATAGTTATCTTTCTGTAAAGCATAATATGAGTAAACTGTGAGCCTTTACACTTAATTTTCTGAAAATATTTACTAATAAACTATAGGGAAAGCACTTTTCTTAAGGGAGGTTCTCTTAACCGACATAAACCATGTGAGATACATGGAGTCCAACGTCTCATCCTCCTAAGGAAGAAACCTACTTGGGAGAGGTGTCATTTTCTTACCAGGGAATATAACCTATTTTCCATATGATTGATGACAAGCTAAAACTGTCATCCATATAGAAATGGGAATAATCTGATAATCTGTACCTACATTGGCTACGTAGTTCTGTGAAAGATATGGCACACTAATCCCACACTTCCCGCTCGGTGCTAAATACTATTCTTTTTTTATTTGCTACGCTCATTCTGTTGGAAATCAACTTTAAAACTAGCATAAGAGTTTATCTAAAACCAATTATGCATTCATCTAATAAAATCTGTAAATAAATTTGATCTAAATTTTGTAATATATAATAATTTGAAAAATGGATTCCTTAGCTAATCTGATGATTGAAAGATCAAAAATTTACAAAAGATTTGTAAATAATTTGATAATAGGATTGTTAAAGCATCATCTTTCTTGAAATAATAACATTCAATCTTGGGGTAATAACACATTCTTCAATATCATGTCAAAACATCATAAAAATTATGCTTGATGTTGAAAATAATGATAATTCATCTCAAAATCTGTAAATTACTGCGATAGGCATGAAAATATGAAAATAGACATGCAATTCAACTTCCAAAATACTTGAAATCTCAGAATCTTGAAAAAAAACAATAATGGGTATGAACCCTAATTTAAAATCCATGTATAAACATCCAAAATCATATGATTTGAAATTAAAAATCTTGGTTTTAGGCATAAGGATGAAAGAAGATCTTTGTTCATAAACCCCACATACCTTGATAGATAATTAGATGAAGAAATTTGAATTATTGATTCCTAATTAAGTTCTTGGAGATAGATTCTTGATTATCTTGCCTTGGGAATCCTCAATCTTAACCTTTCTTAGAGAATCAATGCAGGATTTTTATTTTTTGAAGAAGAGGTTTTAGAGCTCTAGGGTTTTTCTTTTGAAGAGAATGCTGAATAATGAGCATAAAGTGCTTTGAATATGAATAATCTTGGAACTGGAATTAACCAAAATACCCTTTTAAACTTCTAAATGGAACTGGAAAATGTAATATTTTTCTGATTTAGGTGGCCACCACGATGCGCCACAATCACGGTGGCTCACTGGAAATAGGACAATTGGGAACTTGGGCTGACTCCGCGACGCACCACCATCACGGTGCCCCTTTGGAATGCCATTTTGGAAACTGACCCGATGCGCTAACATCGCATTGGGCTACTGATTACATCGCATTGGGCTACTGGAAATTAATAACTGGGAAATTGGCCCTCTCCGAGATACGCCAATATCACGTTGGTCTACTGGAATGGGATAATTAGGAATTTGGGCTTCCCCGCGATACGTGGCTATTGTGGAGGGCCACTGGAATTTGACAATCATTACTTTACCCACCTCCGTGATGCGCTAAGTGCCTAGGTGGCACACAATCAACTTAAAAATTCTCCAACTCTTCAACCGAGTATCGAAATTGGGCAAATTTGGTATCAATGTTAAGGTTATTCAATTTTCCACACAATGGGAGGTCTAAATCTGGAAAATTTCACATGAAATAAATATTTTTCATTTTGGAAGATATTTCTCAACATTCTAGGAATGAATTTAAGCTCGAAAAAGTGTAGGGTATTACAGTATCAAGCTAGACACAAGAGGTATATGCTATACCGACGGGCTATGAAGCGTAAGCCACTAGATAAAGAATCAATAGAAAGCAAACCTATGAAGAGAAATCCAGGCAAGAAAAAGTGCTTCATCTGCCATAACAAAGGACACTTAGCAAAAGCATGTCCTAAGTCTAGAAATGAAAAAAGGGCAACTCAATCCTCAGAGAAAACGATGGTTTCTTAGTTACCAATTGATGATAAGGTTGTCCATTCCAATCCAAATAGTATTCCAAAGTTTGTTTCCAGCATACAGACAGGTACATCCAAGGATATTCCAACTCTCTTACTTTATGGCCAACCTCAGCCCCTTATCATCGATGACTACCTAGAGAAGATATTATCGCCCATTAATGAAGTAGAATTCAATCGGTTAATAAAATTGATAGATGAGATCAGTATGCTCATGGAAGGAATCAACATGATCTCTGAGCTGGAAATGCCTCATGCCAATCTCAAAATATATCCACCCAAATAGGATATGCCCCTTCAATTCATTGCCTTCATGGACACTGGAGCAGCAGCCTCAATACCGAATCCTAACATCATCCCCATTGATCAATGGGTTCCTTACTTTAGGAACTTTCGTATAACATCAAAAGAAGAAGTAATCATAACCAGGGTGATCACGAGGTAGCCGGTCATGATTGAATTCTTCCCAAGAGTGCTCTACAGAGCAAAACTCCTTAGTTACAATATCCCAAGGAAGGACTTGATCATTGGATTCAACATTTATAGGCAGCTTAAGAATTGCCTCTTTATTCTGACGGAAGGTATTACTATCATGGGCCAATTCAGGCAATATTCCACCATACCAAAGTTATTCTAGATTATTAAGGAAGATCTAGGAAAGAAGATTAAGAATCAGCTAATAGAAAAATCCTATGCAGAATCCCACAAAGAGTTCCTCAAAAGAATAAATATCCTTTATGGCTCAACCAGGAATTCTTCATCAAAATTCCATTTAGAAAGAGTGAAAATATTAATCACGCGAAGTCAAGTCATTCTTTTATGAGTCCCAAACATCTTTATCTTGAAAAGAAGGAGTGTACATAACTTCTAGAGTTTGGGCTTATTGATCCCTCATATTGCCACTGGGCTTGTGAAGCATTCTATGTCAACAAACGTGTTGGAAAAACAAGGGGAAAACTCCATATAGTTATAAATAATCAACCCCTAAACCACTACCTTCAAGATCACAAATTTCCTTTTCTAAATAAGCTGGCACTACTGCCGCACCTAGTAAAATCCACCCACTTTTCCAAATTTGATCTCAAATTTGAATTCTAGCAGCTAGGCATAAACCTAGAAGACAGAGCCAAAACGGCCTTCTACATACCCGATCACCACTACTAGTGAAAGGTTATGTCATTTAGGATCAATGATCCAAAATAGCCTTTTGTATACCCGATCACCACTACCAGTGGAAGTTTATGTCATTTAGGATCAAACATGCCCCTTCACTCTTTTAAAAGGATATAATTAAGATATTCCTGCCTATACTCTATACATCATTGGTCGACATCGATGATATACTGCTCTTTAGAAACACTTTAGAGGAACACCTTGACCTTCTCTGTCACTTACATGACCTGGTAAAGCAGCATCAAGTTATGCTCTCGGTAAAGAAGATGACCCTCATAAGAGATGAAATTGATTTTCTATGAATGCACTTTTCCTATAGGTCTTATAGTCCAGGATCACACATATGCATAGAATTGCTTAAGTTTTTAGATACTATCTTTTCAATTAAGAAGCTCCAGAAATTTCTATTTGTGATTAATTATGTTAGAGACTTCATTCCTAATGTATCTACCTATAACTCCCTACTCACTCTTGTGACCACTTATTAAGCACGGTGTCGATGCCATCCAATACTGCCTGAAAGATAATGCCAGATGACATGTGCATGAAGTTATCATTTACTTTAAGCTCTATGGATTTACCTTAAATATTGGGTTAACTTTTCTAGTGGGTTACCCTCATCTCAAAGAAACCCTTTCAAATGGGTTACCCTCACTAGCAGGTTACCCTTTTCAATGGGTTACCCTTATCTCTAAGAAAACCTCTTAGATGGCTTACTTTCTTAGATAGGTTTTTCTTAAAGTTTATGACTTAGGTAATTTTAAGACAATGAGCTTATGCACCTTCTTGCAAAGAGCTTACAAGTTGTTGATCTACCTGCTTAAAAGCTGCTGACTCGCCTGCTTGCACATGCTGTGACATGCCAACAATATTAGTGTGTTTTGTTTTATTTAGCCCATCATATGTTAGTAAGACCTAGTTTGAATAAAGTGGGTTGTAAATATATCCTAGATATGTGTGCCAAAATATCAGGCTTATCTAGTCCTAATAGATAAGGCTTAGCTCTTAGAAGATAGGATAGGATTGTAATATTTTATTTTAAGTTTATTTGCAAGTTATGAGAATCCAGAGCTTCCTTATCCTATAAAAGGAAGCACAGTCCTTTAGTTGTAGATCATCAATTTCTCCACTTAGAGATTTGCTCTCTACTTGGATGAAATCCTTCACCTAAATCCTCTCTTGTAATCTTTTCATATTATCAATAAAGATGCTTGTTAGATAAACTCTTTCTTTTGTTTTCTCTCTTAAAAAAGAATTGGTACTTCAGTCCTTTAGGTCGGAGTAGTGGGGTAAGGAAATACTTTGGCAAGTACTTGTTGTGATTACAACATAGAACTTTAAAGTTCTTTCCATAAATATGAAATGAAGTCAGCTCTGTCCATGCAACATAGAACTCCAACTCTTTTTCCATGTTTATGAAATAAAATTGGCTTGTTCTACACAATAGCTTTCTAATTTTGATGAAAACATGATATGATATCTGACATATTACATACTTATTCTGTGGGTGCTTGAGGGAAACAATCCATGGAGAGCGTTGTAAGACTTAATTATGTCATATATGGAACAAATTGTACTACGTGACAAATGATTTGTTGTTAAGTTGTAAGATTGCTACGGTGTGTTGATTAAAAGCTTTGATTTTTTATGGCTTACCAGCTATATGTATGTGAAACTTTCTATCACATTGGAAAGGTTAGATTTTGTGTATGTGGTATCAACAAGAGCTTTGATTTTATATGACGTACCGCCTACATGATCGTGAAATCGCCTTTCATATTGGTTTTGATTTTGATTTTGATTTTGATTTCATATTGTGAATCACCTACTTACTATTTCATGTAGGAGTCTGTTCCCCATTGTATCCCTATCTATTTTGTATTATATCCATCCCCACTCTCGGAGGGAAAGATGAAGCAAGTGTTTTCATAACATCTGTTGTTTGTATACGTGTGAGCTAATTTTACATTTGTAAGTCCTTACTTTACGTTATCTTAGTTGTTATCCTTAGATCTATCCATAGTCATCAATTTCTGATTATTAATACCAAATTCCTATAAATATTAGGAGTCATAGTATTTCAGTTATTAGAGTTAGTGTTTTCAAGATATTATCCATAGTCCTATACATAATCGAGTCATAGTTACTTTTTTACATTTTAGAACAAATATTTCATTGTGTATTTTTCTTAGATCTTTAGCACAAATAGATTGAGTCTTTATAGTCCAGAAAACCGGAAAAAAATATATTTCCCTAATTATTCACCAACTTGATCTAGTCTGTCTGACCCGTAATAATTTTTGCTTAATTTATCCATGTTTCCATGTCATGTAAAGATGACTATCTCTATGAAGTAGATGTGTTGCAACCTAAATAATATATCTCTTCCATACATCTACCCCTACCTAAACCTTACTCTGCTTTTGCTAAAAAATTATGTAATTCGTGGATGAAGATTGATTCTTTGCATCAGAATAGGCCAGAAAGAGTTAAGGAACACATTATTGTGACAACACCTGACCAGCATATGCTTACGAATCCAACTGAATAGTTTATCACTCTATAGTTTCCAAAAAACTTTCCACAAGAATAGAAAGACTATGGTTATACCCATATCCATTTTGGTGTCATTCGTACTGCATTTTCTCAATATGGAAGAAAGGCCTGACAATAAAGACATGTCTTTCGCTCTTTGATACGAGATTCTGCACATACCAACATACGAATTTGGGTACTCTACATGTCACCTTAGATGCTTGGACACTCATTGTTACTCTATTCCCAAACTTTACCATGTCCCTTTTTTATCCATACTTAATGAGGCACTAAAAATCCAAGTCCTAGAAACCCTACATTCTAACTTATGCCCAACGATACACTACCAACTAGTTTGGGAAGTACAAAACCATGACGATACCCTATCCATGCCAGGCGACCAAACATCCTTGTCCTTAGTCATAAATACCAACCATAGTACCACCCTATGTCTACAAATCTCAAGACAAGTATCTAGGGAGGAATTGCATATAGTCCTTCTAAGTTCATGGGTTAATACTTATAACAGGTTGAGATTCTATTCTTAATGTCTTCGATCTTTTTACACTATGTAAAATACTAAACCTCATCACATATTTCTGACTGTTCGTATATTTTTACCTATTAATACATAATCAGGGGAATATGGTATATCCCCAAAATATGTCTTAAACTTACTAGAAGATCCATGAGAATAATTATTGGGTGCAATAGTTCAATCATGAGAGATGCAATTCATGGGACATTATCCATGGGTTAGTAACTGTAGTTGTGTAGAGTGTGACGAGGCTCGGACGAATAAAGATGAAGTAGTGTGGGATGCATATCTGGATTCGGGGAATACCAAACTTATAAAGGTACTAGAAGAAAGGATACAAGATATATAGTCTGTGACATATCCGCTAGGAACCTCCATACTATACTTCATTAACCAGCAACGAAGAGAAATGGCATCACTCAAAGAATAGATTACCATATTAATATATGGCACTACCAATCCACAAAAGGTCCAAACATATATTTGTAACACCCCACACTTTCGGGCTAAAGTTGAACCATCTTTCCAATGTAAATATACCCTAATCCAATGGTTTCTAGTTAGAAGTAAGTGTGATTAACATTTTATTAGTGTTGGAAAATCCTTGGAGATGAATATACATCATAAAAATCTCCTAGCTCAAAAGTTAAGTTGAGCACTTTCCAATCGACTTACTTTTAGTTGATGATTTTACATGGGTTAGATTTGAATGTGTATAACTCTTTACATATATGGAATTTTTCATCTTAAGACCAACCAAATTATATATATAATTGAATTATCTTTCCAATGATACTAATTTTTCCTTAATTCGATACCCGAGCAAAATGTTATGGCCACGTAAATTGTCGTGCATCGCCTAACAAATCGTAGAGGGCCACTGGAAAAAGTGCGATTGGCCATGCGATGCCCACTTAAGAGCTGGGTGATTGGACATTCGATGCCTACCTTGGCTCTGGAGATCTGCTGGGCATCGTCTGGGTCATTGCACATGCGAAAAGTACTCTATTTTGTGTTATTTTAAGGGCAATAGGGTCCTTTCACATTCCATAGTCATCCCTAAGCATCTATAGAAGAAATTAGGGTCATTATTCATGTTATATCACTCAAAAATCCCTATTTCATCTTCCTTAAGCACAAGATGAGAAAAAAACCTAGGGTTGAGAGATTTATCCTCAAGAGTCAAAGTTTCTCAATGTTTCCATCAATCTAAGGTATGTGGGGCTATCTTAAATCTCATGGGCATAGGTTTTATGATTTTTACAAGCTATATACATACACATATATACATACACATACATATATATATACATATATATATGTATATATATATGTATGTATGTATGTATATATATATATGTATGTATATATATATATATGTATGTATATATATATATGTATGTATATTATATATGTATGTATGTATATATATGTATATGTAATGAGTTTAGAGAAATTGTTTTTAAGAGCATGCATCATGGACTCAATTTGATGAAAGTATGCATTTGACATGGGTTTTTTTCCTTAAGCTTGATTTATAATCTCGTGTATATGTGATTTGAGTTCGAAAAGTGATTTATGAATGTGACTAATCAAATTCCTTTCTCCATAATGAAATTTATGGTCTTTGCATGTCATAAATTGTGAATTGTTTTGAGAGCATAATTAAAAGCAATTGGTTTCTCACTTCAGGACCTTCGACACTACATCAAAATGAGGGGTCCTCATAACTAGGGTGATAAAGAGGAAGCTCTACAAAAAAACTCCTTGGTTCTAATATCCCAAGCAAGGACTTTATCATTGGGTTCAACATCAACTAATAGAATAATCCTTTGCAAAATCCCACAAAGAGTACCTCACAAAGAATAAAAATCCCTTATGGCTCAACCACGAATTCTTCATTAGAATTCCATTCAAAAAGAGTGAAAATATTAATCCCATGAAAGAAAGTTATTCTAGTATGAATCCCAAACATTTTCAACTTGCAAAGAAGGAGTGTACAGAACTTCTAGAGTTTGGGCTCATTGAGCCATCAGATTCCCAGTGGGCTTGTGAAGCATTCTATGTCAACAAGCATGCTGAATAGACATGGGGAAAACTCTGTCTAGTCATATATTACCACCCCTAAACCACTTTATTCTAGATGAAAAATTCCCTAAGATGACCCTATTCTTGCACCTAGCAAAAGCCACCCACTTTTCCAAATTAGATCTCAAACTTTGATTTTGGCAGCTAGCAATACATCCAGAAGATATAGCCAAAATGGCATTTTGCATAAACGATGACCACTACCAGTGAAAGGTTATGTCATTTAGGCTTAAACCTTCCCACTTTATCTTCCGAAAATCCATGATTAAGATATTCTATCCCATCCTCTATACATCATTAGTCTTCATTGATGATATACTGCCCTTCATCAAGACTTCAAAGGAATGCCTTCACCTCTTTCGTTACATGAACTGGTAATGCAACATGGAGTTATTCTCTTGGTAAAGAAGATGACCCTCCTACGAGATAAGATTGAATTTCTGGTAATTCATTTTTCCCATGGGGCTTACACTCTAGGACAACACATATACCAAGAATTGCTTAAGTTTCAAGATACTAACTTTTTATTTAAGAAGCTCCAATAATTTCCTAGTGTGATTAACTATGTTAAAGACTTCATTCCTGATGTTACCACCTATATCTCCCCTCTCACTAAGATGCTAAAAAAAATGCTCCATCCTAGGCAAAAGAAAAGAATGATGCTATCAAAAAAATAAAAAGAATATCTATAGATGTCAAGACACTCCATTTCTCATCAGAAGGAAATATAATATTATAGACTGATTCTAATAGTTATTATTGGAGTGAAGTACTCCTGGAAAAATAAGAATGCCAGCAAAAATATGTGAATATGCCAGTGGAAAGTTCAAAGAGGTAGAACAACACTACCATTCCACCTTTAAAGAGATTCTTAATGTGAAGCATGGAATTGAGAAGTTGGACTTCTTTATTATTAACATTGAATTTCAGATTAAAATATATATGTTGGCTTTTCCAAAAATATTCCAACTAAATCCAAAGATCATCCCAAATTCACAGATTCTCTGAGGTCTCAATAGTTTTGTCCCTAAAAATTCTAAGTCAAGCACATCAAGGAAAAGGAGAATATCCTAGAAAACTTCCTATCAAGGATAGAGGAATTCTCTTCTAAACACTACCCAATGAAAGAGAAGGAGACACCATCGGCCATCAGCCTCCTATGATAACTCATTAAGCACGATGTCTACTAATGGATGGAAGAAGGATATGCCAGCTCATTGTTAACACCATCCAATCCTGCCTAAAAGATGACATCAGATGACAAGTGCAAGAATGTCACCCTCTCTAGTGAGTTACCCTTTCCAGTAGGTTACCCTCTCCAATGGGTTACTCTTTTTAGTAGGTTACTCATATCTCCAAGGAAACACTGTAAAATGGTTTATCTTTCCAGTAGTTTATCCTTTCTAGGGGTTACCTCATATCCAAGGAAACCCTCTCAAATCGGTTTGTCTATAAGTTGTTGATCCACCTACTTGTAAGATGTTGACTCACCTGCTTGCATATGTTATCACATGCCAACAACATTAATATGTTTTGTTTTTATGTGTAACATCATATGTTAGTGGGGACTAGTTTAAGTAAAGTAGGTATTAAACATCTCTTACAAGTGTGTGTAAAAGATAAGGATTATCTAGTTATAATAGATAAGGCTTATCTCTTAAAAGTTAGGACAGAATTGTAATATTTTATTTTAAGTTTATCTATAGGTCTAGCTTATCCAGGGATTCCTTCTCCTATAAAAGAAAGCATAGGCCTTTAGTTGGAGATCATCAATTTCTCCACTTAGTTATTTACTCTTCCAAAGGGATGGGTACTTCGATCCTTTAGGTCGGAGTAGTAGGGTAAGTAAATACTTTGGTAAGTACTTGTTGTTATTGCAACATGGAACTCTAAAGTTAGTTTCTATGAAAATTAAATAAAGTCAGCTCTAGGCACACGTTGTAGATCTCTAAGTCCTTTCCATGTTTATGAAATGAAATTTGCTAGTTCTGCACAATAGCTTTCCAATTTTGATGAACATGAAGGTCTGATATCAAACATAGTACATACTTGTTCTATGGATACTTGAGGGAAATAGACAAGGAGAGCTATCGTAAGACCCATTTATGTTATATATGGAACAAATTGTACTAGGTGACTAATGATTTGTTGTTTAGTTGTAAGAAAGCTATGGTGTGTTAATTAAAAGCTTTGATTTCATATGGTTTACTTCTTATATGGACGTGAAATAGCCTATTATGTTAGAAAGGTTAGAGTTTGTGTCTGTGGTATTGATTGGAGCTTTGATTTTGTATGGAGTGCCACCTATATAGTCATGAAACCGCTTTTCATGTTGGAAAGTTTGGAACTCTGTTGTGAATCACCTTGTTAATATTGCTGGTAGGATTCTATGCCTCACTGTCATCCTATGTATCTGGTATCAGAGCCATCCCCACTCTCAGAGGGAGGGAGGAAGCAAGAGTTTGCATAACATCTATTGTGTTGTATACAAGTGAGCCAACTTTACTGTTTTATTCTTTACTTTCTTTTGTCATAGTTGTTAGCTTTAGTTTCGTTCATAGTCATAACTTTCACGTTATTACTACAAAAGTCTTTTACATATTAGGAGTCATAGTATTTCCTTTATCAGAGTCAGTGTTTTCCAATTATTATATCCAAAGTCTTGAACATAATTGAGTCTTATAGTCCATAAAAGTACAAAACCATTTCATTTAGTCTTTTCCTTAGAGCCTTAGAACAAATACATCGAGACTTTATAGTCTAGAAAGATACATAAATATGTCTGTCTCAGAGTCATTATCGTCTTCCTCATCTAGTCATTTTGTCAAAATAAACATGACCACCACTCCGAGTGATATGTTGACATGTAAATTTGACTATCTATATGGAGTAGATGTGCTGCCACCGCAAAACCAGATATCCACTATATATCAAACTCTACTCAACCCCTATTTAGCCCTTGCAAAAAAGATATGTAATCCCTGGATGAAGATCCACTCTATGGTGAAAGAAAACCCAAAAGGGGTTAAAAATAATGTTGCTGCAATAAAACATGTCCAACACCCTATTCTTAAACTCAAGATGAACAGTTCATATCCCTGCAAATTCCAGATGACTTCCGACAATAATGGAAAAGTCTTAGGTTCAATTATCTCCATATAGGTTATGGACGAACCGATTTGACTTACCATTAAAGTAAAGGCGTAGATTCGGTGAGTACCAACTTGTGAACTTGGATATGTCAGAAATTATCCTGGTCGTTGGGACAGTTTTTTTTCACGTTATTCCCCAACTTTCATATACCCTTACTGATACATATCAGATAAAGACACTAAGGATCCAAATACATATCTTTGGAGTACGTACGATGAAGACGTAGCATGAGCACCTCTCCATTGACAGATGGCTGGCGAGCGCAAAATCACGCCATGAACTTAACTCCTCTAACTAGCAAAAAATCTTTGTTCCTACACATAAATACAAATAGAAGAACCATAGAGTGTACCAAGATGCCAAGACACATATCTAAGGATGAACTACATGGTATTCTTCCCGCATCATGGATCTTAAGTTGCGAGAAGTTGAGATACTATCCTTAAATCTCTAGTCCACAGACAATACCAGTGACTCCCATCATTAGATTCCACATCGAGCCACCTTTTACATACTAATGTATAAATTGAGTGAACACTTTCTAAATGTCAAGAACTTGACAATATTCAAGCTTCTCACTAGTTCCATAAAAGAACATGATTGGATAAAGTAATTTGATCATGAGAGTTATAGCCTATTGTGGTGCAAATGCTATTTTTAAGGACACTACCCGTGAAAGATGAATTATGATTGTAAAAGGTGCAAAGGGGATAATGTCTAACATACTTAATCTGAACTCAACCCTCAGGTTCTCATGCTATCCCTTTCAAAATCTAGTCACATAAATGCTTTCACACAAAACTACCACTCTATAGAGGATGACCAAAGTTACATACCAAAATTGCCAAATGGAATCCTACCAGCTCTACATGATGGATTGATCAGAATCCAAAAACACAAACAAGTCCTAAAACAGTAGCTTGAAACCCTATGATATGATGTGTGTCCACTAGGAACCTCACCATTCTACTCCCTTAGCCACCATAAAAAAGAAACTGCATCCCTAAAAACCCAAATTCAACACCTAGAATTTGAAATTCTCAAAGAACAATGCATGTATGAGGTCCTTAAAACACAACAAACCCAAAATTTTAGGTCAAATCTAGTATCATCTCACATATCACCTTAAAAGCATCCCTCATGATATAAGGGCCAAAAATCTATAAGTCCACCAATACCTATATCCTCAACTGCAATAACTGATAATAAACCATGCTTGGGCCTAAAATCACCAAAGTCATATAGGAAATGATATATGTTCCTCCTATTTAGAGAATGTCACAAAATTGTGATATGGAGGAAAAACAAAAGGGCATAAATGATCAGTCAGTTGATCAGGCACATATTATGATCTCAAGTTGTGAACGAAATCCCACCACTTTAGATGGTTTCTTATAGATAGCTAAAAAAGACTACAACAAGAAAGATAGATCTCTATGAAACAATGCCTTCTCGAGGAAAATCACAAGGCCTCTGACTTGACCAACCTTTATCAAGTTGATCTATGTATTGTTGTTTCAAAGGAAAATGATCTTATGCCAAAAGAGTCATCTCCTCACATAGACTCCCATCCTCCCAAAAAGAATAAGAAAATTTCATTCGGCAACACCATGTCAGATGAGCCTTCAAAATCTGTCCACTGTGATATGATACATAATGATCTGATTTACAAGCTAGATGAGTCTCCTAAATCTCAAAGCACCAAGCAAGGCATAAAATTTACATACAGTATAGGTGAGCAATAAAGTGTAAACCACCGGATAAGGAATTTATAACCAGTAAAGGTGCAAGATCCTCCAGAAAGAGAAACTCAGTCAAGCATAAATATTTCATCTGATATGTTAAGCGAAACTTTGAAAAATTATGTCCTGAATCCAAAAAGGCCAAAAGGGTAGCTCAAATAGGAAAACATGGTATTTTAGTTCCCAGCCAAAGATGAAACACTTCATGATCTCAATCTTGATGCAGACTGCATCCCTAAGTTTACTTTCAACGCAGATAAAGGAACATACGAGGACATCTTATTTCTCTTCATTGATGACCAACTGCAATCTTTCAATAGTAAATAGCCATCTAATAATAATCCTATGGATATATAATCTAACACAGATGATGACTTTCCTACTGGTGAATATGTCAAAGATAATAAAGATGTTGTGCAGCCATCAATCTAATCTCCTAAGGATGAATGCCCATCCACATTCAGGAAACACTCTAAAGAGACAAAGGACTCTAAATAGTCTCCAATCAAAATAAGGTGACCAATGATCCAGTCCCAGAAAGGAGATCGAAATCAACAACAACAATGAAGAAAACTATTGAAATTGGATTTTACACCTTCACTATTAATGATATTAAGATTCCACCTTAGCCTCATAGAATTCAGGACTTCTGCACTTTCATGATGATAAAGAATTTGGCTAAAAGAGGACAATACATAAAACTATCAGATTGCACATCTTGATTCTCAAAAATTCTCACTGATTGGTGGAATGAACTTGGAATTATGGATAAAAACACTTATCTCACATCTCAACACCTTACCTTCAACATCAGAATTTTGCAAGAAGTCTTTTGTAGAAATATAAGCTACACAAGGAAGGCTATCCTCTAAGCCTTAAACATTCTATAAAAGAAGAGATTTCTACTAAAGAAGGTCATCCAAAACAACCCAACTCTTGATCATCCTTTCCAAAGGAACAATCTTATTATGAAGTGCAATTGGCCCTGTCAAGCCATCATACAGGATCCTAGAGAAAGCTATAGCTCATGAAATTTACACTACCGAGGCTGATTAATTATAGGAGCAATGTTATCAACTAAACCAGGTACTTCAGACAATGAAGCCAAAAAAACTACAAGAAGTGGAATGGTTGTTTCATATGTTAAAAGTTAGGCTATTTATCTAAGAATTGTCCTCGAGATAAAAATTCAAAGGTCTTAGTCCACCTCTTTGAAAAAATAGTTGATCATACGAGAATCTATCTCAGCAAAGAGGATGACCTTGAATCGGTCTTCTCACTGGAAGAAGAACTGGCAGAGGATACCCTCTTCTTCATAGATGTATATAAAGAATCACACAATATCTATGTCAATAATATCTACCTGATATCTATTACTAGCTAAGACAACCAGAAATTCGCTAGTCAAATCCTCCTGTTCAACACAATAGGAATTCTTTCTTCTGAAATAACTGAGTACCCTCCAAATCTATTCTACCTGTATGTGGATTCCTTCGATCCACCTATTCTTCAAGAAAGAACAACCTTCTATGAGCTTCAACTACTTAGAAAGTATGGTGGATCCATCTTGAAGTCGTTTGGAGTGCACCCAGAATATCCTTATTGCTATGTGTTTATAGCACTAGCCAATGACTTCCCACATGAACTTTTGTGGTTATTCTTGTACCTGTGATATCAGTACTACATTCTCAAGAAGTTATAATGTGATTTCTTTTGGCATTTTGATCGAATTCAACAAGCTTTGAAGAGATTCATGTTTTGGTTCAAGCCACGACAATTATGGATTTGACTATCTATAAGGAGTAGATGTGTTGCCACCACAAAACTAGATATCCACCACATATATACCTCTACCGAATCCCTATTGATCCTTTGCTAAATAGATATGCAATCCCTGGATAAAGATCAACTATATGGTGCAAGAAAAGCCAAAAGGAGTTAAAAATATGTTGTTACAGAAAAACTTGTCCAGCACCTTATTCTTACAACTCAGGATGAATAATTCATATCCCTGCAAATGCCAGATAACTTTCAATAATAAAGAAAAAGTCTTGGGTTCAACTATCTCCATATTGGTGTTGTACAAATTGGTTTGGCTAGTACTGGTGCATCTTTTCGTTCTTGATAGCAGATTTAGCGAGTACCAACATGTGAACTTGGGTATGTTAAAAATTATCCTAGATGTTAGGACATTCTTTGTCACGTTATTCCCTGACTTTCACATACTCTTATCTGATCTATATCAGATAAAGGCACTAAAGATTCAAGTATATATCTTTAGAGTACCGTAGGATGAAGATACAGCTCGAGCAACTCTCCATTACCAGATAGTTTGGCAAGAGCAAAATCAATCTATGAACTTAACTAGTCCAACTTGCAAGAAATCTTTGTTCCTACACATAAATACAATCAAAAGAACCATAGAGTGTATCAAGATCCCAAGACACATATCTAGGGATGAACAATACGGTATTTTTCTAGACTTATGGATCGCAAGTTATGAGAAGTTGAGAGACTATCCTTAATATCTTCAATCCATTGATGATATCGATGACTCCCATCATAAGATTCCACATAGATCCACCTTTTTCATCCCCACGTAGAAACTAATGAACACTTTTCAAATGTCAAGGACTCAAGGACAATATTCAGGCTCCTCACTAGTTCCATGAAAGCACATAATTGAAAGTAATTTGATCATGAGCATCGTATCCTATTATGGTGCAAATGTCTTTTTTAGGACACTACTCGTGGAGGATGAATTATAATTGTAAAAGATTCAAAGAGGATAATATACAACACTCAATCTGAACTCAAACCTTATGTGCTCATGATGTCCCTTTCAGGATCTAGTTACATAAATAATTTCCCACCAAACCACCACTATGCATAGGATAACCCAAGTTGCACTCTAAAATTACCAAATGATATCCTACCAGCTCTACATGATGGACTGATCAGAATCCAAAAAGACCCAAAAGTCCTAAAACACAATCTTAAAACCCTACAATGTGATGTGTATTCACCAGGAACCTTACCATTCTACTCTCTTAGCCAGCATTAAAAAGAAATTACTTCCATAAAAACCTAAATCCAACATGTGGAGTATGGAATTTTCAAATCACAATGCTTGTATGAGGTCCTCAAAACACAATAAACCCAAAATTTTAGGTCAAATCTAATATTATCTCCCATATCACCATAAAAACATACCTCACAATATAAGGGACACAAATCTATCAGTCTACCAATACCCCTATCCTCAACTATAATAATTAATGATAAACCAAAGTTTGGGCCTAATATAACCAAAGTCATATGGTAAACAGCATATGTTCCTCCTATTTAGAGTATATCCCAAAATTTTGGTATAGATAAACATCAATAGGGCATAAATGACCAGTTAATTGATCTAGCACACATGATGATCTCAAGTTGTGAATGAAATCCCACCACTACATAAAGTGTCTTATACATCCCTGACAAAGACTACCACAACCAAGAATAGATCTCTCTGAAACAATGCCTTCTCTAAGATAATGACAAGGTCATTGACTTGACCAACCTCAATCAAGTTGATCTAAGTCTTGTTGTTTCAAAGGATGATGAGCATATGCTAAAAGATTCATCTCCTCACACAGACTCCCATCCTCCTAAAAATCATAAAGAAACTTTATTTGGCAACACTATGTTGGATAAACGTTTAAAATCTGTCCACTTTAATATATAACATGACGATCCAATATCATGCCAGATGGGTCTCCCTAGCTCTTAAAGTTCCAAGAAAGGTACAAGAGGTACATGCAGTATAGGTGAGCCCAAAAACGTAAACCACTGGATACGCAAGCTATAACTAGTAAAGGTGCAAGATCCTCTAGAAAGAGAAACTTAGGCAAGAACAAATACTTTATTTACCATGATAAGGGACACTTTGCAAAAGTATATCCTAAATCTAGAAAGTCCAAAAGGGAAGCTCAAACCTCAGAGAAAACCATGGTTTCTCAGTTCTAAGCCAAAGATAAAGCGCTTCATAATATTCATCCTAATTCAGATTGCATTCCTGAATCTTCTTTCAATGTAGATAAAGAAATATATGAGGAAATATTATTTCTCTTCATTTATGGACAACCATAATCTTTAACTAGTAAACAATCATCTAATACTACTCTAAGTGATATATAATCTAACACTAATGATGACTTCCCTATTGATAAATGTGTCAAAGATAATACAGATGTTGTGCATCTATAAATCCAATTACCTAAGAATGAATGTCCATATGCATTTAGAAAACACTCCAAAGATCCATATGTCTCTAAATTAGTCTTAAATCAAACTAAGGTAACAAGTTATCCAGTCCTAGAAAGAAGGCAAAAATTAACAACAGCAGCAAAGGAAATTGTTGAAATAGGGTTCTGCGCTTTCACTACCAATGATGTCAAGGTTCCACCTTGGCCTTATAGAATTCAAGAGTTCTACACTTTCATGATGATGAATAATATGGAAAAAAATGGACAATACATAATACTATCAGATTTCATGTCCAGATTCCTTAGAATTCTAACTAATTATTGGAATGCACTTAGGATTATGGATAAAAACACTTATCTCACATCTCAATATTTTATCATCAACATCAGAATCCTATAGGGAGTTTTTTGTAGAAATGCAAGCTACACCAAGCAGGCTATCCTCAAGGCATTAAACAGTCTATGTAAGAAGAGATTTGTATTAAAGTACATAATCGCGAACACCCAACTCTTGACCATCCTTGTAGCTATAACAATCTTGTAAAAAAGTCCAACTATCTATGGTTAAGCCATCAAATAGAATCCCATAGAAAGTTACAGCTCAAAAGATTCAAACTGCCAAGGCCTCCTGACTACAGGAGGAAGGTTATTCGGTGAACCAAGTACATCAGATAAAGGATCCCAACAAACTACAAGAAGAAAAATGGATACTTTATCTACAAAAATCTTGGCTATTTTGCTCAAAATTTTCCTCAAGACAAAAAGTTGAAGGACTTAGTCCACCTCTTTGAAAAAATAGTTGTTTATGCGGGAATCTATCTCAGCAAAAAGGACAACCTTGAATCGGTCTTCTCTTTTGAAAAAAAACTGATGGGGGACACTCTATACTCCATAGATGTATATGAAGAATCAAGATACAACTATACCAATGGTCTCTATCTGATATTCAGTACTGGAGAAGACAACCAGAAATCAGCTAGTCAAATCCTCACATTCAACATAGCAGGAATTCTATCTTCTGAAATAATAGACTGCCCTCTAAATCTATTTAACTAGTATGTAGATCCCTTCAATCTATCTATTTTTTGAGTAATAATGACCTTCTACAAGCTTTAAGTCTTTAAAAGGTACGGCAGGTCCATTCTAAAATTATTTGAAGTGCACCCAAAATATTCTTTCTTCCATGTGTTCATGGAACTAGAAAATAACTTCTCGTAAGAACTCATATGGTTATTTCAGTACCTGTTCTATTAGTACTACAATCTTATAGAGTTAAAATGTGATGCTTTGAAGCATTTTGATCTAATTTAACCAGCTTTGAAGAGATTCATGTTGTGGTTTGAGTCACGATAATACTAGATTTAATGCTTCAAAGATTCTTATAATGTAATGTTCTTCATGCAATATCGCTCTATAGGAATCACAGGCTATGAAATCCAAGCTCAGCAAAAATTTCACTCTTATAGAAATTTCTAATCTCTATGTGAAACACCCTAGGTTTTGGAACCTTAAAAAATTTCCTGGGTGTTGGACTCGCTATATACCATATGACTTAGAGTACCAGATATATATTGGTGTACAATTGGTATGCTCTGGTTGTATGTTAACCAGTGTTAGTTGGATTGGTTTCTAAAATAGGAATAACTTGGGTAGGTATGAGTCGTATGGAGGTTGACAGTTTTATGGTTGCGTTTTCTTTCACTTAATCTAAAACTTAGTAAAATAACTTGGATCTAAGTATGAGTGGCTCAACATGGGTTATGAGATGAGGTACGAGTTGTATTATCTATCTCGTATGTTGGACAGTGTCAACCCCTCTTGGTTCTGTTATGGGTATAGGGTAAGGTTACTAGTCATATCGTTGTATACTACTTGGCTTGCATGGTCGTGTGTTGACCAATTAGGGTCTAAGGTGAGGCCTAGGATATAATGGTATGGTGGAGTCATACCCACTTATGGGGATTTTATACAGTTTAAGTTGGGGGTAATATGGACATTTTCCCTTATAACTCCTTGGGACCCCACGACTTACATCACACTTGGGACATTATTTACCCAATTATTCTAATCTTAAATACTTAGAAAATCACTCTAATTTTCTCTAAGGCTCTTAGGTAAAGAAAGGCTAGGGTTTCATATTGAGGATTAATTTGTGGCTTGTACGGGTGATTTTTCTCTATCATCTTCTTAATCTAAGGAATGTACTCTTTCCTCATTATTAGTTCCAAATAAAGGCATATTTTATCCAATAGTTTCATGGCATAATTATTATATGGTTTTGGGGTTTTCAAACATATGTTGGGGTTTTGAATTAAATGTTTGGCTATAGTTTTCCTATGTTTTAATTATGTATTTACATTCTTTAATGGTGTTTTGGATAATTGGTTGCATGGGAATGGTTAATTTATAATTGGAATGGGTTTTAGAAACACTATGCCCCCAACATATTTGATTAAATTCCTATGATAATGCTTTTACTATATTATTGGACTTTTAATAGAAATATTGCATGGTATGGTTTACTATTGGAACCCTAAATGGTTTAAAAGGTTTGGAATGGTTAAAAACGATAATGTAGGTGTTCATGGTCATGGTTAATCAAACTTTCTTATGGAGTATAACGGAATGCCCCAAGTAAACATGGTAATGAAAACCCTATGGGGTACATGGGATTCCCCCAAACAAACTTAATAATGGAACATTTGTGTGGTACATAGGATTCCCCCAACTTAACTTTACAATCTAATCTATGGGTACTTGGAAATCTCTCTACGTCTAAGGACATTGCTTGTAAGATATAGTTGTATGACGATACCACTACTTGTAGCCTTGGTTAATAATAATGGAATAAAGTTTGGTTCGATGGAAATGGTTTTAATTAGGAAATAATGGTGTGGTGTGATAGCTAACTGTGAAGGAGCGAGTCCAATGGACTGATATTGAAAACTCATGTTTTTTGACATGAGGGTTTTTCATAGCAACCATATATGATATATGAGGTACACGGGAATCCTCTAATTACACTATACATATATATCATGGAGAGTGAAGGCTACTCGAGAATCCCCTACTCTTATGGTATCTTTGATTCGTATAGATACACGCATCGAGGTCTATTTAGGGTGTTACACTGGACCCATATACCAAGGTTACTAGTTTTAGGATGGTTAAGCTACACATACCAAGGTTAATAGTTTTAAAGGAAAGCTAAACCTAGCTCTCTTTCCCGGCATTGTTATATATTTATATATATGTATGGTTTATATGCATATGGTTGATTTACTTAGTTTTACTGGATGGCATTATTTTATCTTTATCCTAAGTTCATGCTAGCGTTTACCCGCTAACCCATCTTCGGTGGCTATTATCCCCATGCGATACAGGAATTGGTTGTTCTACTCTTTTTGCTTAGTGATGAAATTTGAGATATCTAATTGATTGAAGTGATAAGCTTTCATATTCATAAAGGATCCATTTCAAACCATGGATGTCTCTACATACTTAATATATTTTATGAATATTGGTTTGGGCTATTGTTGAGGGCATGTCCCAATTGTATATTATTTTTTGTTAGAGACGTGTGTGACTACTATGGGTTGGAATGGGCGAGAATGTTATTGGTGTCATCCTTAGTATTGGCATTGGTATTGGGCCTGACACCGTTGAACTTGATTTATGATTGGTCTATCCTTTTATGTTATTTTATGTTATGTTATGGAAAGGAACTTGGTTGTTATATTGGTTCGATTATGGTTGATGGTTGGTAATGGATGGTTGGACTCATTTAGTTTGGTCATGGTCATAGACCTATCCTAGAGTTTGGGTTTTTGAAAATATGCTATATTGTTATATGTTTGAAATTTATTTGACTTAGGGTATGCATTTGGACAGTTGGATTGGGTATCCAGGGTGGTCTTCAATCCTGGTTGGACTTGAGAGGCCCATTATGACAAAACCCCAGGTTAGGTTATGTCAATTTGGTATCAGAGCCTTAGGTTCATGGTCAATTGAGAGTCTACAAGTCGTGTAGAGTAGAGTCTCTTTTAAAAGTATGTAGTGTGCCACACTCATAAGGGAGAGGCTACAAGGTGATTAGGATTGTTTCACTTTCTTGGTATTCTATTTTTAATCTTGGAGTCTAAGTCATGAATCTTCTCTAGTCCTTGTTTGTTCACTTTTCAGGTCATGCCTCTATGATCTGAGATAAAAGGTAACTCTTTTGTCCCAACTGGGGACAATATTGAAGGGAAACGTACTACTCAGGGGATTTATGCTCAGTCTAGGGGTCCAATCCTTGATATTTCTAGAGTTCCATTAGTTGCTACTAGTCCTCCAAAATTTTACGAATCGATTTATGTTATTTCATAGTTGGTTTTTACTCAAGCTAGGCAGGATGCATCTGGTGTTTCATCTATTGAGGACACAAGGGTTGGCTAGTTTATAAAGATGAGTCCTCCAACTTTTATTGGTGTGAAGGTGGAGGAGGATCTTCAGGATTTCTTGGATTAACTGGAGAATAATTTTAGGGTAATGCAGGGTACGAATATGGAAGAGGTGAATTTGCTGCTTACCAGCTTAAGGATGTGGTGTACCAATAGTACAAGGAGTGGGATAAAAAGAGAGGTAATGTTAAGGAGTCAACTTTATAAGAGACTTTCTCTAATGCTTTTCCAGATTGGTACTTTCCTTAGGAGATAAGAAAATCAAAGGTGGAGGAATTTGTAAATCTGAGAAAAAGGAAAATTTTTGTCAAGGAATATGCCTTGAAATTTCTTCAGCTATCGAGGTATGCTTCAAAATTGATGTCTAATATTATGGAAAGGATGAGAAGGTTTACTTTTGGACTGTCTTAGGATTTGATCCTTGAAAGAAAAACTACTTTGCTGATCAAGGATATGGATATTTCTAGGTTAGTGGTTCATGTGCAATAAGTAGAGAAAATAGGTTGAGTTTGGAGAAAGGCATTGTAAGAATTTTAGGTCATCTAAACAAACTAGTAGGCAACAACAAGGTGGTTGGAATGGCGGTAAGTGGAAAAAAGAAGAAGTAGGGGAGTTCTAGTTCTTTCTCTATAGCTAGTGCTCCTTACCTGAAATAGTTGGGTGATAGGCGTCAGCAGGGTGGCAATAATTTTTGGGCACAGGTTACCCAATATCAGGCAAGAGAGGCTCAGTCGGTATCATCATGCCTTAAGGCTCAGTCGGTATCATCATGCCTTTCTTGTTAGTACTGTGGTATATTGTATAGGGGCTTCTATGATGAGGGGAGGGATAAATGTTTCAAATGTGGTCATCCAGGCCATATTCTCAGAAATTATCCAATTAGTAAGGGTGCTTCGAGAGTGAGTAAGGCTCCGGTTGCTTCACCTTCTTCTCCTGCACCAAAGGGTGTTACTTCGATATCCATTTTTGCTTCTGTTATTAGGGCAGGTCGAAATAGGCTACATGCTCTTACTACTCAGTAGGAATCTGAGGCATCACCTGATGTAGTTACTGGTATGTTACAACTCTTTTCTCATGATGTGTATTGTTTACTTATTCCAGGGTCTATTTTGTCTTATGTAACCCCATTTGTAGCTGTGTATTTTGGTTTTGATCCTGAGGTTATTTTGGATCTTTTTTATATTTCTACCCCTGTAGATGACTATATGGTTGCTATGAGAGACTATAGTGGGTGTGTGGTATCTGTTGGTAGTAGGTAGACCTTGGTGGATTTGTTTCAACTAGATATGGTAGATTTGTTTGAATTTGATATGGTGGATTTTGATGTCATTTTGGGTATGGATTGGTTATATTCTTGTTACGTATCCTTAGATTGTCGGACTCGCAAGGTTGTGTTTATGCTCCCTAGAAAACTAGTTAGCGAGTGGTAGGGTGGTTCCCTAGGTCCTAAGAGGATATTTATTTCTTATCTTAAAGCTTGGAGATTAACCTCCAAAGGGTGTCTCTATCATTTGGTCTGGGTTAAAGATTCCAACTCGAAAGGTCCTTCTTTACATTCAGTTCCAGTGGTAACTAAGTTTCCTGGGGTCTTCTAGATGATCTTCCTGGTATTCCTCTAGATAGAGAGATTGAGTTTGGTATTGATTTGGTTGTGGACATTTATCCAATATATATTCCTCTATATCGAAAGGCTCCAACTGAGTTGAGAGAACTAAGGAGCAACTTACGGATCTTTTGGATAAAGGTTTCATACATCCTAGTGTGTCCCTTTGGGTTGCGCTAGTGTTATTCGTGTTAAAGAAAGATGGTTCCCTTTGGATGTGCATTGATTATAGGTAGTTGAATAAGGTGACGGATAAGAACAAGTACTCTCTCCCTAGTATAAATGACTTGTTTGATCAGTTGCAAGGTTCCAAATTCTTTTCTAAGGTAGATCTTCGGTCTGGGTATCATCAACTTAAGATTAGGGAGGAGGATATCCCTAAGACAACTTTTCATACTCGATGTGGGAACTTTGAGTTCCTGATGATGTCATTTGCTTTAACTAATGCCCCAACGGTATTTATGTATTTGATGAATAGGGTTTTAGGTAGTTTTTAGATCTTTTTATCATTGTGTTCATGATGACTTCTTAGTGTATTTTAAGAGTAAGGTGGATCATGCTAATTACCTCTGTGTGGTGTTTTAGGCCATAAAAGAGTAGCAGTTGTATGCCAAATTCTCTAAGTGTGAGTTTTGGTTGAATGTTGTCACTTTTCTTAGTCATATTATTCCTATTGAGGGGATCATGGTGCATTTTCAAAAGGTGGGTGTGGTTAAAAAGTGGCCTAGACCTACGACTCCAACTGACATTCAGAGTTTCTTAGGTTTGGTTGGGTATTATAGGCGGTTCTTAGAAGATTTCTTAAAGATAGCTGCCCCATTTACTAAGTTGACTCAAAAGAAGGTAGAGTTGTCTTGGTTGGTTGCTTGTGAAGGGAGTTTCGAGAAGCTTAAAGATAATCTAACTTTGGCTCCAATTTTGACATTGCCTAAAGGTAATAAGGGGTTTGTGGTTTATTGTGATGCGTCTCGAGTGGGACTTGGTTGCAGTTTAATGCATCATAGGAAGGTGATTGCCTATGCTTCCAGGCAGTTGAAGGTGCATGAGAAAAATTATCCTAGTCATGATTTGGAGCTTTTAGTGGTGGTTTTTGCTTTGAAAATCTAGTGGCATTATTTTTATGGAGTGCACGTGGATATATTTTTTGATCATAATATTCTACAGTATGTGTTCACTCAGAAGGAGCTTAATCTCATGCAGAGAAGATGGTTGGAGCTTCTCAAGGACTATGATATCAGTCTTCACTACTACCCAGATAAAGCTAATATGGTTTTTAATGATCTTAGCAGGTTGTCCATGGGGAATTTAGCTCATGCATATAAGGAGAAGTGGGAATTGGTGAAGGATATTCACTACTTGGTTAATCTTAGAGTTTGCCTCCAGGACTCCGAGAAAGGTGGTATAATAGTACTAAAGGGGTTCGATCATCTCTTGGTGAAGAGATCAAGGAGAATCAAATGCAAGATCCTATCTTGATGAAAGTCAAGGGTGATATAGGTGGGCAAAAGGTGATGGCATTCTAGATCAGTGGTGATGGTACTTTGCGGTACTAATGGACGTTATGTGTTCCTGACATCGATGATTTTCCATAAAGGGTCTTGGCTGAGGTGCATAAGTTGTGCTATGTTGTTCATACTGGTTCGGCAAAAATATATCATAATCTCAAGGAGATATATCGGTGGAATGGTATGAAAAGGGATGTGGCTGATTTTGTGGCCAAATACATGGTGTGTCAACAAGACAAAGTTGAGCACATGAGGCTTGGAGGGTTGTATCAGGATATTAATTTGCCTAAATGGAAATAAGAGGTAATCAATATAGATTTTGTTACTAGTCTTCCTTGGTCTCAGAACCAATTTGATCTAATTTGGGTTATTATGGATAGGATGATAAAGTACGCTCACTTCTTGTCTTACGAACTAACTTTCCTACTGAGGACTATGCGAGGTTTTATCTTCATGAGATTGTGAAGCTGCATGGGGTACCTATTTTGACTATCCCTGATGATGGTATACAGTTTTCATCTCACTTCTGGTAGTGTTTTCAGAAGGGGTTTGTTACTAAAGTTAGTTTGAGTACCGCTTTTTATTTGCAGATGGATGGGCAAATAGAGAGGACTATTTATACATTGGAGTACATGTTTTGTGCGTGTGTGATTAATTATGGTGGTAATTGGATTGACCATCTACCTTTGGTAGAGTTTGCTTACAATAATAGTTATCATTCAAGCATTGGGATGGCCCCTGTTGAGGCATTGTATGGTAGGAGGCATAGATTTCCTATTTGGTGCTTTGAGCCTGGTGAGGCGGATATGTTCGGTCTGGATTTAGTTTATCAGGCTATGGAAAAGGTAAAGGTGATTTGGGAAAGGCTTAACGCTGCCCAAAGTCACCAAAAGTACTTTGCAGATGTGAGGCATAGAGAATTGGAATTTAAGGTTGGGATAAGGTATTTCTAAAGGTATCTCCCATGAAGGGAGTGATGCAGTTTGGTAAAAAGAGGAAGCACAATCCCTGATATGTTGGTCCTTATGCTATTTTGCAGAGGGTTGGTAAGAGGGCATATAAATTGGAGTTGCCTTCTAGTTTAAGATCCATTCATCCTATATTTTATGTCTCTATGTTGAGAAGGTTTCTTAGTAATCCTTCTTCGATGTTTCATTTGTAAGGATTGGATATCTCAGATTTTTTGTCTTATGAAGAGGTCCCGATTAAGATATGGGATTGGCAAGTTCATCGATTATGGACCAAGTAAGGTTTTATCGGAAAATAATGTGGAAAAGGCTACATCAAAAGCAGAAGTGGACATGAAGTCCAAGTATCTGCATTTGTTTTCTACTCAGGATATTCATGCGAAAGGTATGTGTTCTTAATTATAGATTTGTTATCTAACTTGGTTAAAGGCTGGATTGATGTTTGATAATACAAATGAATTGTGCTTTTGTTTTACCTATAATTTTCGTCATTCAAGGACAAATGATTCCTTGTGAGGGAGACTGAAACACCCTATATTTTAGAACCTTAAGAAATTTCATGGTTTTTGGACTCAGTGGATACCGTACAAATTAGAGTGCCAGTCGTATAATGGGGTACGATTGGTATACTCTGGTCATATGCTACCAGTGTTAGTTGGTGGCTTGGATTGGTTTTTGTAATGGGTATATTTGTGTAGGTACGATTTGTATGGTAGTTGACAAGTCACATGGTTGGGCTTTCTTTCGCTTAATCTAAAACTTTGTAAAATAACTTGGATTTGAGTATGAATGGCTCACCATGGGTCGTGAGATAGGGTACGAGTCATACTATTCAACTCATATTTTGGACATCATCAAAACCTCTTGGTTAAGTTATGGGTATGAGTTAAGGGTACTAGTTGTATCCTTGGATACGGTTTGGCTTGCATGGTTGTGTGTTGACCAGTGTAGGGGTCTAAGGTGAAGCCTAGGATACAAGTTAGGGTACCACTCATACCCTAGGGTACGAATGGTATGGTGGAGTCGTACCCACCAGTGGTGATTTTATATAGTTTAAGTTGGGGTTAATCTGGACATTTCCCCTTATAACTCCTTGGTACCCCATGACTTATATCACACTTGGGACATAATTTAGCCTAGTATTCTTATCTTAAACACTTAGAAACTCTCTCAAATTCTTTCTAAGGCTCTTGGGTTAAGGAAGGCTAGGGTTTTATGTAGAGGATCAATTTGGGGCTTGTACAGGTGATTTCTCTCCATCATCTTCGTAATCGAAGGCATCTTCTCCCTCATTGTTAGTTCCAACTAAAGGCATATTTTATTCAATGTTTTTATGGCATGATTATTGAATGGTTTTGGGGTTTTTAAACATATGTTGGGGTTTTTTAAAATTTTTGGTAATGGTTTTCCCATGTTTTAGTTATGTTTTTACATGCTTTAATGGTATTTTAGGTAATTGGTTGCATTGGAATAGTTAATTGGTAATAGGAATTGGTTTTGGAAACACTATGCCCCAACATGTTTGATAAAATTCCTATAATAATGCTTTTACTATATTATTGGACATTTAATGGAACTATTACATGGTATGGTTTGGTAATGGAACCCTACATGGGTTAAATGGTGTGGAATGGTTAAAAATTGTAAGGTTTGGTGGTCATGGTTATGGTTAATTAAACTTCCTTGTGAGGTACAAGGGAATCCCCCAAGTAAACATGGTAATGAACATCTTGTGGGGTACGTGGCATTCCCCCAAGAAAACTTAATAATGGAACACTTGTAGGGTATACGGGATTCCCCCAAGTTAACTTGATAATCTAATCTATGGGTACATGGGAATCCCTCTACATAAAAATGTTATTTTAGGACATTGCTTGCAAGCTATAGTTGGTATAACGATACCACTACATATAGTCTTGGTTAATAATAATGGAATAAAGGTTTGGTTGGATGGAAATGGTTTTAATTGGGCGATAATTAAGGGGTGTGATAACTAACCGTAAAAGTGAAAGTCCAATAGATAGGCACTGGAAACTTATGTTTGCTGACATAAAGGTTGGTCATAGCAACCACATATAATACTATGAGGTACAAAGGAATCCTCTAAGTACGTTGTACATATGTATCATAGAGAGTGAAGGGTACTCAGGAATCCCCTACTCTTATGGTATCTCTGGTTCGTGCGGCTACATGTATCGAGGCCCATTCAGGGGGTTACACTAGACCCATATAACCCGTGGGTGGTTCTTGGACAGTTAAGCTACACATACCCAGGTTAATAGTTTTAAAGGCATGCAAAAATCGGATCACTTTCTGGCATAGTTATATATTTATATATATGTATGGTTTGTATGCATATGGTTGATTTACTTGGTTTTACTGGATGGAATTATTTTATTCTTATCCTGAGTTCATGCTAGTGTTCACCTGGTAATTCCTCTTCGGGCGTCTATATCCCTACGTGATGCAGGAACTGACCACTCTACACCTCTTGCTTAGTGATCAGATTTAGGATCTACTATTGGATTGAAGTGGTAAGCTTCCATATTCTAGAAGGCTCCATTTTGTATCATTGATGTCTTCACATACTTGGTTTATTCTATGGATATTGGTTTTTTCTTTGGTTAGGGGAATGCCCAACCGAATATTGTTTTTCTTTTGGTCAGAGGCTTGTGTGACTACAATGGGTTGGAATGGGTGAGATCGGTGTTGGTGTCAGCCTTAGTATTGCCATTTCTATTAGGGTTGATACCGTTGAACTTGATTTATGATTGTTCCATCCTTTTATGTTCTGATATGGAAAGGAACTTGGTTTTTATATTGGTTTGGTTATGGTTGATGGTTTGTAATGGATGGTTTTACTCATTTAGGTCGGTCACAGTCATAACCCTATCCCAGAGTCTTGGTTTCTGTAAATATGCTATCTTGTTATAAGTTTAGAAAATTCATCCGAATTAGGTATGTGTTTGGATGGTTGGGTTGAGTATTGGGAGTGGTCCCCGGTCCTAGTTGGACTTAGGATTCCCATTACGATAAGGCCCCGAGTTGGGTCGTCTCAATATACTCTCTGCTATATCTTTTTTTGCGATGATCAGCTGATAACAAGGGACCAGGTTTTTGTGTCTTCATGGAAATATACATCTGTCACATGGCCTGCACAATTTTGTTGTCTATTGCAACAAACTGTGCAGATGAGATGTATACCAATCAGGACACCTAGCCCAATAAAATTTCTTCCCTAATCATTATTCCACTGTAAAGAGAAAAGAATGTTGCTCAATTGGTGAGTTTTTGCAAATCAGAATACAGAAAAGGGAAATAGGCAAAAACTCAACTTTGCAATTGTTCTTGAGTCAAGTCATAGTCTATAATTGAATTACTTTTGTTATAAGAGTAATGCTTTCTTTGTGTTCTTAAGAGGGCTTAGGTAGAGTTACCTGAGTTGATATTGGTTAAAGTTAATTAATATCGAGGTGAGTTCTTGGCAGAATTATCAAGTTAGGTTTGTAATAGCATTGTTACAACCTAGTGGAGCTTAAACTTAAGTTCCCATTGAGTCTATAATCATGAGGTTTATTATAGTCGATTGTTGAGTGTTTATGGGGGAAAGCCGTAGTTTTCCTCCCTTAAGCAAGGAGGTTTTCACATTAAACCAGTGTGTTCTTTACTTTCCTCCAAAGTTTTAGTTTCTCAGTGCTTTACTATTTTATTGTCTACGTCTGACTCCAAGGGACCTGGTCCCTCATAGTATGGTGCAACCCCTTACGTTCTATCAATTGGTATCAGAGAATGGACACTCTAAAAGGTTCATACCTAGTGTGTCTTATTGGTCATGGCTACTCCACCGAATATGGAATAAGGGCAATCTACCACTAGGCCACCCCAATTTAATGGGCAGTACTATGGTTGGTGGAAACAGGATATATGACTTAATTATGGATGAGGACAATGATAATACACGGACAAAGTATGGAATCAAAAACTAAACTACGATACAAAAGCATAAGATAAGGATAGATAGAGAACAAATAATAGATAGACACAATGGATGAATGAATAGTAAATAAAAGGTGAATCAAACCCTAAACCCTCTATTCAATATCACACAAAGCACCTAATCTCCTACGTAAACCTCAAGGGAATTGGATTCCCGAGCAACCCACGTTTCCAAACAATGTATTAACAAAAGCTAATCCAAGTTTGCCTCACACTCTTTAAGGAGCATTCATTCATCATTCATCAAAATCAATATACTAAAATGAAAATAAGTCCTATTTATAGTCTAGGATAAGTAATTACATTATATGGTCCCAAAAGTGACCCATTTAGGAAAGGCAAACCCATAGAGACCCATTACGCACTTGCTTGAGCATATGGGGTGCACATAGGGCGTATCCCAAGGGTGTAGTGGGATGTTTTGAATTGCTCTATTGGATCTAGAGTGGGTTAGGTGCACCTCAAAAGCGGATGGGCGCAATCCTCTTTCGGGTGCTTGCTAGCCCCGTTTTGCTTTCCCTTGGCCTCTCTAACATCCCTTGAGCCTCCTTGATCATCATAATCATCCAATGGATGCCTTTTGATAGCCATCAAAAAGTCATCAAGTGCCTCTTGACCCATAAGCATCCTCTCTAGCGATCCAGAGGCCATTTGGCTTGTATCATCTTCCTCTTCTTGAAAATAAGTCGACTCGAATCCAACCTTGCAACACCAAAGTAATGACAAACAAACACAATATCCTCATAACATAAGGGTTAGAGTTAGCACATTCAATCAGACCATCATTCTAAGGTTGCACATACTTAAGATATAACCAAGCATCAAAATAATCAACAAAGGGTGTATAACTCCACAAAGTAAAAGCAACTTGGCCATTCAAGAGATTTGGACAAAGGGGTTTGCTAGAGGAACCATGGTAATCAATCAACTGCTCATGAAGGCTCACATGGATTCCAAGTCTCACTATGCTCATAACCCCTTTAGAGCACTAATCTTTGTTGGAGACCCTTCCTTTACACAACTTTAGCCTCTCAAGTAGATTAGAAATCTCCAAGAAATACTTTCCATCATAGGGATGAGTTCCAACACCCTCACCCAGGGTTGGCTTGTCTCATTTCCCGAGAACCAAGTAGTGTGGAGAAGAACCACCACATTTCAAATGATCATTAGGTTAAAATGGGTAGAGTGACCATAGACATGTGTTTATGAAAAACTTCTTTCCCCTAAGATTACCACCAACACAATCATTTATTCCCTCTATACTAGCATGATCATCAACAAAGGCAATTAGAGGGTCACTCCTATTCGATCGGCCAACATTTTAAACATCACCATTCACTTGAAGTTATTTAAACACTTCACAAACATCCTCAAGTGGTGGGTTAGGTTCACACAAAAGTTGGTACTCGTGACTTCCACAATATTATGTACTATCACTCATCACAATGGCTTCAACACTAGGTGAAAACAAATCGATCTAGCTAGAAGAGTCAATTTTGTTATATTTAGGATCAACTAGTGTATCTGCACTCTCAAGTTGAACATTATCATCATGAAGTAAAGAGACATTAGGCTCACCTAAATTTAGTCTATCATTCATACTTAGTTGTCTACTAGCCTCATTTACTAGGGTATAAGAGTTGGCTCGGTTACCTTGAAGTTCTTTTGGAGTATGTCCACTCAAGGGAGCTTGAAAATTTAGTGTATTGGGAAGGGTGGATTTAGTGAAGCTTGGATGCCATATCAGGTTATCCAACTTCTTTGAAAGAGAGTTTTCCATGCCTTCTATTCTTACTTCAAGATATCCTAATCAGCTATCCATAGCATTAAGCTTCTTCATGATGGAAGCTAACATAGAATTTGTAGTGTTATTATCCATGGTGTGTGATATTTAACCTTCTTGATACATTGTACCTATTAATAAACACAAAACAAAAAAACAACAAACAATCCAAAGGTTAGGAAATCAACCTCACAAGCTCTCAAATTTCACACCTTTGTTTGTCACTCAATTAGCGTCGCAAGCATTGTTAGGTTGTTTGTACTCCAATAAGGATGCTTGGAACCAATTGTGGCTTGAGGTCAAAATGGATTCTTATTTAAAAGACTCAAATAAATAAAAAATACATACGAACTTGAATCAAGAACTAATAACGAACAGAATAAGACAAAAGCTAAAAAGAAATAGGAGGATGAATGAAAAAGACTCAAGAACTAATCAATTAACTTAGTAGATGAGTTACTAGTTGATGAATAGTTTAATAATCAAAGAAGAGATTTAAGATTCAAGAAATTGAAACAAAAGATTCAAACCTTGAGCAATGGAGTTTTTAATGTGTTGAGAAGTGTTTTAGAACTTGAATTGATGTTGAAGAAGTGTTGAAATGTGTTTGGAGTGAGTTTGGGGGCTGTTTGCGTTCACTGGAGGTATCTTGCATTGGGGCTGCTACAGCAATTGGGGAGAAGGTGGTAGATATATTATGACCTTGGCTACTGACTTGAGTTGCGGCCACAGGTCAAAGGCAGACCAGGTGCACCTTGGGAGCAGATGCAAGGCAGATTGGTTGCCTCCTCTCTCTTGAATGGGCAATTTTACCCTTCTAGTGGTCTCCCCTTTGTACTCTCTTGTGGAATATCCTTAGGATATTCTTAGATGCCTTGGTAAAAACACCTTTTAACCACATTTCTTCCTTTTTTTTGAATCAAACACCACCTTTTGATAAGAATTCAAGATGAAGATTTGAATCTTCCTCAAGAACATTTATGAACACCAAAACTTAAACCTCTAACTCTTGAACTGATGATCGAAATGCGATGAAATTTTGACCTGAGGATATTTTAAACCTTATAAACACATTCCACACGTCATTTTGTCCAAATTCACAACCAATTTTTTTAGATTTTCGTTTCTCCTTCACTTTCTTCAAGTTCAAGCTCTTAACAATGGTATCTCACTCAATTTGACTTCAATTAAGCTCAAATTTGAACCCTAACTCCTATAGTGTTAGAGAATAAAAATGTAACACTAGAAAAACAAGAAAAACATAAATCAAAAACTCAAGTTTGACCTAGGGATAAAAACATGAAAAGTACTTTTTAGGGATTTTTAATTTTGACACTTTTTTTATGGATTTTCAAGAAAACAACCCAAGATTGACTTCGTAGAAATGAAATCAAGCTCGTATCTGATACCAAATAATACACAGACAAAGTACGAAATCAAAACTAAACTATAATAAAAAAACAACAGGTAAGGATAGATAGAGAACAAATAATAGATAGACACAATGGACGAATGAACAGTAAATAAAGGGTGTGTCAAACCCTAAACCCTTTATTTTATGTCACACAAAGAACATAATCTCCTACGTAGACCTTAAGTAAATTGGATTCTTGAGCAATTCACATTTCCAAATAATGTATCAACACAAGATAATCCAAGCTTGCCTCACACTCTCTAAGGAGCATTCATTCATCATTCATCAAAATCTATCTAATGCAATGAAAAGAAGTCCTATTTATAGTATAGGCTTAGTTATTACATAATATGGGCCCAAAAGTGACCTATTTAGGAAAGACAAACACATAGAAGCCCATTAGGAACTTGCTTCAGCATATAGGGTGCATCCCAAGGGTGTAGTGGGCTATTTTAACCCACTCTAGAAAATCTAGAGTGGGTTGGGCGCACCTCCAAAGCGAATGGGGCGCATGTCCTCTTTCGGGGGATTTTTAGCCCTGTTTTGGCTTCCCTTGGCCTCTGTAACATCCCTTGATCCTCCTTGATCATCATAATCATTGAATGGATGCTTTTTGATAGCCATCGAGAATTCATCAAGTGTCTCTTTCTCTCTAGCAATTTGGAGGTCATTTGGCTTGTATTAAGTGAGATGATGGACATAATACTTGATGATCCTCATATTCAAATTAGAGAGATCAAAGAAGAGACATAACAAGGATAATTGTCAAAAATAGGATGGATTTTGATGATGAAGATCTAAAGAAAGTTGAGAAGAATTACAAGGCAAAGAAATTGCTTATCTATGGTATAGGACCTGATAAGTGTAATAGGATTTTTGGTTGTAAAATGCTAAGGAAATATGGGATTTCCTGAAGACTACTCATGAAGGAACAACTAATCTGAAGGATTCAAAAGTTTATATGATGGCTACTCAATATGAAACCTTCACCATGAACTAAGGAGAAACTATCCAAGAGATGCATACTAGATTTACTTCAATCACCAATGAGTTACTCCACTTAGGAAAGTAATTCCTTTGTAAAAATAGGTGAGAAAAATTCTAGGATTCTACCTAAATCCTGAGAATCAAAGTGAATGCTATCACTAAGAAAGGAACCTAAAAACTCTCACTATGAATGAACTTATTGATAATCTAAAGCCATATGAACTCAAGAAGTAGTAAGGTAAAGAAAAGATGGATGTTAAAAGGGAAAAATCTCTGGCATTGAAGTCTTCTAAGTCAGATTCAAGTGAAGAAAACACTGATGTTGCCTATTTGGTAAAAAGGATTATTAAAGCTATGAAAAAAAGTGGTCAGTTTCAATGAAGAGTAAGTAGCAGCAAAAAGAAAGGCACTATTAAAGTTTGTCAGAAATGTGGAAGTCTTGAGCATTTCATTAAGTACTGTCCAATGCACAAAATATATCACCAGGAATATCTCGAAAATAGAGGTGACAAAGGAAAGAACAGGGACCATGTCCTTGTAAAATCATGAAAAAAGGTTGAAGCTCACTATACAGGGAAGCAGACCTTAGCAGTATGGGGAGATTCCTTCAGTGAATCATATTAAGCTACAAAGGTTGAGGATATAGCTATGCTAGATGTGGAGGAGTGTGAAGTTACCTATGATTCCTTGGTTTATCTCATGTAAATCACTAAAGATTACAAATAAGATAAGGTAACTCTCTCTGACATTAAGAAAAATTTAGATAACTACACTACTAGAAAGATAAACAAGCTAGCAAATGTGTTGATTGATTTTGTGTATGAACTAACTACTGAGAAAAATGCTCTGGAAGAGGAAGTATAAAATCAAGATCTTGAATTGATTGATTTAAATCTTCATATATCAAAAATAGAAGAATTTTTCATAAAGTTAAAATCTGAGAATCTAAATTTAATGAGTAAATAGAAAAAGTAAATGATTCTAATGGTAAAGGAAAGACAGAAGCTTTAAGGCTTCAAGTTAAGCTTGAAGAAAAATTTAGAGATTCTCAAAAACACCTCATGACTGTACATTATAAAAATGAAGAATTAGAAAGTGATCTGGTCTGTATAAGAGAAGATCATAACAAAATACTAAAATGAACCACATCCTCTCAAATTATTTCTAATTTAACTGATTAGGGAGTCAATAATGGTAAGGCCCTTGGGTATCAGTATAAAACCTAATTAATTGGGTTTTAAAATAAGGGTGCTAATGGTGTTAGAAATAAGGTCCACAAACCTCTATGCACTCTTTATGGAAAAGATGGGCATTTAAAATAAAACTATCAAAGTTGGCATAGAGCTAAAACTGAGCAACGCTAGATATATTTAAGAGTAGAATTTATATCCTAAGGGTCTCATACCCTTAAAAATGTGAAAAAGAACTATCTACCTAGATGGGCTAAGAAATATTTGATCACACCCTTGTCTTTCTTCTGGGGACTCAAACTCAAGTGGGTTCCTAAATCTAGAAAATGACTATGGTGGGAGGTGGGAGGAGAATAATGCAGTCAGAACTGGTTCATGGATAGTAGATGTTCAAAGCATATGACAGGGAGGATTGACTACTTTTTGTCTCTCAAGACACTTCAAGGTAGATGTTTCTTTCTTGAAAATGGTAAAAAGGGATATATTCATATTGTGGGAAAGATTAAAAGATCTCCAAAGCAAGCAATAGAAGATGTGTACTATGTGAATAGCCTCAAGTACAGTCTTTTAAGTGTGTCTCAAATCTGTGACAAAGGTAATAAAGTAAAATTGTTATCTGATGATGAAGTGACATGCTTAAGTTCTCAAAGTGAAGAATGTTGATCTAAGACACAGAAGATTGACATATGTAAGTTCCTATTTTGTTGAAAAAATTAATTTCCAAAGACCTAGTCTGTGGCATGCCAGTGCAAAAATTTCTAGACAATAAAGTTTATAATGCTTGTGTTAAGGGAAAACAAACTAGGTCTTTCTTTAAGTTGAAGAAGCGGGTGAGTACTTTTAGACCCCTTGAGATGTTGATATGGATCTATGTTGACCTGTTAAAGTCCAAAGTAGAGGAGGAAATAAGTATGTGTTTGTTATTATGGATGACTACTCCAGGCTCACCTCCTAGACAATGATTCTAGAGAACAAAGAATGAAACCTATGAGGTTCTAGTTACTTTTCTTAAGCAAGTTTAAATGAAGCTAAATTATAAGATTGTTGAATTCAAATCTGATCATGAAGACAAATCTAAGAACTCACAAGTTGAAAGATTATGTGCTAAAAATAAAATCAGTCATAACTTCTCTACCCTAAGGACTCCTTAACAAAATAGAATTGTTGAAAGAAAGAACAAGGATACTCATAGAGATTGTTAGGACTATGCTTATTAACAGCAGTCTACTTATCAACAAGCAAAGCATTCACAGTTTTCAATAATAAGGAACTTTGTGTGTTGAAGAGAATGTGTATGTGGTCCTTGATGAGTTGGGAAAGATGGTAAATCCAGGTGATGATTTAGAATCAGAATTTGAAGAAATCAATCCAGTTCAAAAAGATAAGGAAGTTGAAGAATGATGGTAAAGGACAAGATGGTGTAGATGAGAATGATGAAGGTGATGGTTATTTAGGACCTCACTAACATACTCTAGCTTAGTAGAAGAACTACAAAAAGGCTTTAAAACTTATCTCATAAGGTCAAACTAGTAGCTCAAATCTTTTCACTCCCTTAACAATCTAACTTTACCTCTAGAGACTGGTGATGTTGGGTGTATTTATGTATTCTAGAATCACTATTCTAGACTTTTCAGCCCTGTTTTAAGGATGATTAGTGTGCTATATGGTTTGATATTGATATGAATGTGTATCAAAGTGTTAAATAAATTTTTTTCAATGTTCAAAGTGAATTCCAAACAAGTTTCTACTTAATTAATCCATTTAGAGTTCAACCCGGAAAACTAGTGTTACTAGCTTATGCTAGGTGCTTGTCTAGTTTATCCCGTTGAATTCTAGTGTATTTAATTAGTTCCTTATGGTTTAGATGTTTTATTATGAGTGGAATAACTTATTGGTAGTGAGAAAAGTTCAATTTGAGTAAGTGTACAACTGGAGCAGTAAGTGAAAGATCAATGCGAACTAGCCTACTTTATGCATTATTTATTTTACTTGCAATTATGATTTCCAAGTTCTCTTTTCAGGTTACTTTTGAACTAAAATAATCTAAATTGCGAATTAAAGTTGAATCGTTTCTGAATCAAGTCTCTTTGGGATCGATACATGGCTTATTGAAGGACAATTTACTACTTTATAAGACCATTTACACTTGTGTGTGCACTTGGGCACTGTCAAGTTTTTAGCGCCGTTGCAAGGGACTTGAAATTTGACAACTGTTTATTTTAGTTTTACTTTTAGATTTATTTGGTGTTTTCTTATGCTTGGTCTTGGTTTTGTGATTTCAGGAAATAGGATTTAAGTTTAGAAAGTTGTCAAGGGATAGGGATTTGTTTGAACTAATCCTCGAACCCAAACAACACTTTCGTCAATGAAGGGGAGACATAATCCATTTCCCTTAATTTTTGCAAATAAAAGAAGACCAAGTAGTTCCTGCTCCAATGGCTGAAGAACAAGCAGCCCACAGGGTATTTAGGGAAGTGGCAGTCTCACTTCCAATGAACTTGACTTCCCCAATTTAAATACTAGTTGTTGGGGGGAATTTCGAGTTAAAGCATAACATAGTGTAGCTTCTCATCAGCAATGGACAATTTAAAGGGCTTTCACACAAGGATCCACAAGTCCACTTGCAGGCCTTCATTAAGCTTACTGACATATTCATTCCGATTGGGGTGAGTACAGATTATGTAAGGCTAACACTTTTTCCCCATTCACTATTGGGGGAAGCTAAAAGGTGTTTAAATGCAAAACCAGCCAATTCAATCACATCATGGGGTGACTTAGCCAAAAAGTTCCTCATCAGATTCTTTCTATTAGGAAAGACTATGAGATTTTGCAGTGAGATAGTGTGCTTCAAATAGAAGCCCGATGAAACTCTAAATCATACTTTGGAACTCTTCAAGGCCCTTCTTTGAGATTGTCCACATCACCAACAATCCAATAAAGTACTTGCTCATACTTTCATAGAAGAACTTAATGCAATACAAAGATTTTACTAGATTTAATCGCAGGTGGTCAAGCGCTAGAGTTCACTTATGATGAGATGTACACATTGTTGAATGGCATAGCATAAGGAAATCCCAATTGGCATTCATATTCTAAAAGTTCGACAAAATAATTGTAGGTGTAGTAGACGTGGACCAATTCACAACCTTATCAGCTCAGGTTACTGCATTACAATATAGGATAAACACTCAATTCAGTAGCCTAAAATTGGGAGCTCCATAACCTGCAACCACAGTCAATACCATCTAACAAGCTGCAGATTGGTATAAAATATGCGGTAATACTGGTCACTTAATGGGTATGTGTGCATCAAATCCAGAATTAGTGATGTATGTAGGTAATACTCAAAGGCAAAGTTATGGAAATGCCTACAACATGAAGTGGTAGACTCAATCGTGGAATGCCCAACAACAACAAATTCAGCTACCACAGGCATAAGTATATTAGTCAACTAGCAACATTGAAGAGATATTGAAGCAGCTCCTAACTAGTTAGACACAATTGGCTATAGAAATGAAAAATTCAGAAGTAGCTCATATAATCTTAGAGATTCAAGTGGGGCAGATACAACAAGCATTAAATACTAAGCAACAAGGTGGTTTGCTAGTAGATACAGAAAATCCAAAGAAGGTTATGACAATCACCTTGGGAGCGGTAAAAAACTTCAAGAAGAATATCCCAAGGCAACAAAGGAGGTAGATGTAGATTTAACTCCCCAATAGGTTTCTGAAAAGCTGTTGATAAGTCAAGAAAGTTTGAGTACTTAAAAGAGACAGTTGTTTCTAAACTAGAAAAGAAGCAAGTCTTATAACTACCCTTTTCTCAAAATCACATGAAAGCAAAGGAGGATCCAATGTTTAAGAAGTTCTTTGACACATTGTGCGGGCTTCATATTAACTTACCTTTGTTAGATATTTTGCAGGGTATGCCCAAGTACGCTAATTACTTGAGGGATGTGGTTGCTAATAAGGTGAAATTATAGAATATGGGAGCGATAACACTCATTGAAGAGTGTAGCACTGTAATGACATAGAAAATCTCTAAGAAATTGAGAGATCCGAGAAAGTTTACTCCCCCTATCCAAATTAGGAGTAAAGTGGTCTACGCATTAAGTGATTTAGGGGATAGCATAAATTTGATGCCCCTATCTTTGTTTGAGACATTGGACTTGGGAAATCCTTAACTGACCTAGGTGGTTTTGTAGCTAGCAGATGGATCTATGGCATATTTGAAAGGAATCATTGAGGATATCCTCAAAAAGGTTGGTAAATTTGTTATTCCGACTGACTTTATTGTTCTTGATTCTAAGACAGAAGAATTGTTACCAATCATCATAGGGCATCCATTCTTAGCAACTGGAGGAGTGTTAATTAATGTCAGAGAAGGCACGCTTAAAATGAGGTAGAGGATGAAAAGGTGGTATTTGATGTTTACAAAGCACCCAATATAACAACCCACTATAAAGATTTATATATGACCAATGTTATTGAAAGGGAAAAGTTTGGGGTGGTTAATCCACCATTGACCTCTTTGGACTACCTGATTGAGTAGCCTAAGCTTCTATCGCCTAAGCCTGATATGATGGAAATTGATAAGCTTGAAAAGTCTAAAGTTGAAAAACCTACTGCTCTTGAAAATTCACACCCAAGGGGGGTGAAGACATTAAGAAAATGGAGAATAAGTGTGAGAAAGTGAAGGAAAGAGAATGACTAAGTCGCTAGTTGGGTCATACCACGACACTAAATCAGGCACTACTTGAGAGGCAACCCAAGTAAAGTTAAGTAGGTATGTTTTATTTTTTAGTTTTAGTTTTTTTACTTCATGTAGTTTTTGTTTTTATTGAGTCATAGGTTGATGGAAATTCTGAGTACCAAAAACTTAAGCTAAGAAGCATGTTAAAAAATGAGTGTGGGGTCCCATGGACCTCTTTTATGTGTAAAAATGCTACTACCTAGGCCTAGAGGCCTCAAAGAGCATTTCTATCTCTTACTTTAAAAGTTCACTTTGGGGAAAAAGTAGATTTTTAAGCATGGGGTGAGGAAATTCCTAAAGTTTGGCTTAATTTAAAAAATTTTGGTGTAAGATATTCTTGTTGGTGCTATTTTTGATTACATGGTGAAAGTGTTTTGTTTGATAAAAGCATGTGGAATAAGCGAATTTCTACTTTTGATACTCGTAGGCTCATTTTGTGACTCTTGTACTTTTTGTCTTAAATTTGAATTCATGCTATTGTGTTATTGAGAGTCTATGATGATGCTATTGAGTTGAGAATGTTCCATGTACATGAGAGATTTTGGTATATTTCTTATTGCATGTGATATCTAGAACTTTCCCAGTGTGTCTGTAAAGTGAAATAAAGAATTGGAGTTTAGGAGGTGATTTAAGCATTTCTTTGATAGCCTTAATTTATACATTCTACATGACCTACCTTTGTGCATTTCCTAGTTTACCCTCATTGAGCCTTTAACCTTTTCTATGGTAGCCGCATAAGTAGCCTAATCCCTTCTTTGATAGGCCATAATTTAATCCAAAAAACTCCTAAGTGCTTTAATGGAAAATTGATTTAGTAAGGAGTTTGAGAAATTGAAGAAGAAAAAGGTGAAATTGATTCCCCAAGGTAATAGTTATTGGTACTTATATTTGATGTGTGGTGGTTGGGAGTGATATAAATGGTGTTAGAAATATTCCCATGGTTGTAGAAAATGAGAAAAATTGAATTTTGAAGGAATAAACAATACGCCCACCATGTGTTTGTGAAAATGCTTAAAGAGATGGGGCAAAACAAAAGAATGAGGAAGTCAAAATGGTGTAATTTGGTTGTTGGATATTGGTTTTAAATGCATAATGTAGTGTATTAAATCACTTAGAGAGGCTAGTCACTATTCTCAAATAGTTCCTACCCATCCCTTAGCCTACATTACAACCCTAAAAAGACCTATTTAATCCTATACTTGACATTCTAATATGAGTGGACCACTACACTAAGGGCAAGCCTATGGTTCATTGTGTGTAACTTGTAATTCCTTGTGAGAGTGAGTGTAATTTTATTATTATACCCATCATGTTCTAAATTTTTTTATTGTGAGTGATTATGGGTAACTCTTTTGTTATGAGGGGCACACGTTTGATGAATGTGGGTGATTTGTATGATTTCATTGATTGAATGATAAGCATGAGTTTTCCAACCAGGTGAGTCAATCTTAAGGCTAGGATGTTTTGGAATAGTATTCATATGCTTTCAATTGTGTTTATAACAAGCTTAGTGTAGAAACTTGCAATCTATGTAGTAATTGTAGTACAAGCTTGAGTGTCTTACATATAGTATAAGTGTAGATTCTCTATCTCATAATGATTATAGTGAAGAGTTGTTCGAGGACGAACAAGGTTTTAAGTGTGGGGTAGTGATGTTGGGTGTATTTATGCATTCTAGTGTCACTATTCTAGCCTTTTTAGATCTGTTTTGAGGATGATTCATGTGCTATATGGGTTGATAATGATATGAATGTGTATCAAAGTGGTAAATCATGTGTTTATAATGTTCAAAGTGAATTCCAAATAAGTTTTTACTTAATTAATTCATTTCAACCCAGAAAACTAGTGTTACTAGCTTAAGCTAGGTGCTTGTCTAGTTGATCCCATAGAATTATAGTGTGTTTAATTAGTTCTTTATTGTTTAAATGTATGACTATGAGTGTAATAACTTTTTTTTAGTGAGAAAATTTCAATTTGATTGAGTCTATAGTTGGAACAATAAATGAAAGATCAATGCAAACTAGCCTAGTTTAGCTCTTGTTTTGATTCATCGTTATGAGTAGTGTTTTTTGTTTGTCTCCTAATTCGTGTGGTGTGGGTTTGTAGGATGCTTTAGGATCTGACTATTATAATATTTTGATGTTAATAAGGCTTTAAATTCATGGGAAAGACACCAAAAGACAAGGAATCAAGAGGGGAGACTCACCACTTACCGAAATTCGAAAAGCAACTTCCAGAGGCTCAGGGCGATATTGAGGCGCTGCCCCATCTGGAGCAAGGATATTGGAAGCACAGCCTTGCCTGGAGCAGTGCTCTAGCCAATTCTAAGACTCACCTGGATCAGGGCTATATCTAGGGCGACGCCCCACCCAATCCCGAGCTCAATAACAGACAGTTTCCTTGTCCAACATGGAATTGGCTTTCTCTTATACTATAAATACATGTTATATCACGTTTTTACATATATTTGGACATATTTTGGAGATCAAGGGGCTTCTACAACTTCTTCATTAGGTTTTTATTTTTTTAATTTAGTTCATACATATTTTTAGTCGTTAATTACCAATTTGTAATTATAATTATGACTATGCGTGGTTAAACACCCTTTTTTGGGGTTGAAACCAAAAACATGAGTACTATAGTTTTGAATTGAAGTCATTTAACTTTGCTTATCATTATTGGTTGTTTGTTTATTCTTGTTATAACTATTTTAAGGATTTGCTACCCTTAGAATACATCAGCTGTCTACCTTTTGAACTCGAGAGATAGAATAGGGATATAGAATATGGGAATAAACAAAGTTTGGGTTTTGATTCATTTTTTAAATAAAGAATTGAACTAAGCACCTAATACAAAGATGTACTTAGGTGCTAAACTTGATTTAAACATAGGATGATAGCGTAATACACTTAAGTGAACTATTATATTCTCGCTCAACGATGTAGTTGTAAGGTCCAACTTTGGTAAAGGGTTAGGGTTGGGAAACCATAATCATGCAATTATCCCTACGAATCAACAACCCAGATAATCAAGTTAACGAATGAAATTCAATACATAGTATGATTGTTTAAAGTGTTTCAACCCGGGTTTTCTCCTATTGATTGTTTCAAGATCATTACTTTATGCATTGTTTAATTTACTTGCAATTATAATTTCTAACTTCTCTTTTTAGGTTACTCTTGCACTAAACTAATCTAAATCGTGAACTAAAATTTAATCGTTGATGAATCAAGTCTCTGTGGGATAGATACTTGGCTTTTTGAAGGCCACTTTACTACTTGATAAGACCAGTACACTTGCATGTGCGCTTGGGCACTATCAACTGGAATCCAAACAAGAGCTCAAACCAGAAATTTCATGACTTTTTTAGATTTCTTGTTCCAAATCGAGCCCAAAAAAGTGAAAGAAGCTCAGAAAAATATTGACTGGATAAAGTAATGAAGGAGGAGCTTTAGCAATTTGAAATAAAGTCTAGGACTTGGTCCCAGACCTATTGACAAAACAATTTTTGGAATCAAGTGGTGTACTAAAACAAAAAAGTTGAGGTTGGAGTTGGTCAAATTAACCTAACCTACTAAATGAATCAGCTTTTTTTCTTGAAATTGGCTATGATCAAGAAACAGGTATCCTTGGTAAATAGGTATAGATTTTTCTAACTTAGTACTATACCTATGTAGGTATACATCCATTAGAAAACTCTGGAAGAGAACCGTTGAAGCAGACACAAATTTAAGGATTCACTCCAGAAAGAGAGGGACCTAGTCCCATCTCTCAAGTTAATACCAAAATAGCATTCTTTAATATTCATAAAATTCTGTCTAAAACACCACGTGTATTTTCTTATCTGAGCAAAAGTTGTCATTTCATAGCAATGTGAAAAGTCGCACCTATTAAAGTCAAATATGTTATTTCAAAAATATTCCTTTTAAATGACAACGGTTACCTCACTTAATCACTAAACCAAATTCATCTCTTTTTATTCTCTTCCAAAATTAACTTAAATCATCATCATCAATCGACCTTCATCTTTCACTTAAACTAGTCCTATTCTCTCTCACACATAAAAAAAATTAAAATGGCAAACATTCCCACTTTCTCAACTCCCATTAAAGATCCTGAAGTCGATAAAGCCCCAAAAATTCAATCTAAATAATCCTAAATCAAATTGTCTAATCCTTTAATACACAAAACTATAAAAGGCATCTCCTTAAATCCTCAACAAGAACTTGTGTTATTTGTACCCACTGAATTATCTTTAAAATTTCTAGAATCCCTAAAAGAGTCTGTCCCAGTCGAAACTACCTCAACTATTAAAATTTTTATTGAGTCAACCATGGTAGAGGATTTGAATCTATGTTTTGGTTCGCCAATTAATAAGAAATCCCTCAATTTGAAGTTCCTCCTTCCTCAGAAGAACCAACCAAAATTACCTGAAGACTCTCCAATTCCTATTTCTTCTGAAGAACCAGAAAAAATAAAAATCTTAAAAACTCTACAAGTACCTGGTTCTCTTACTCCCTCAGAGTTAAACCTATTTTTGCTCAACTATGCAATAAAGAAATACCTATAAAAAGATCTAATCTTTCCAGTAATGTGAATTAGATGGATGGAAAACTTACTTCTACTTGCAAGTGATCCTTTTGGTATGAAAGAACAGGTAGTAAGTTAATAGGATGATGGTTCATAGAAAGGAGAATTCGTGCTACCTCCAATTAAAAAGGAGGAGGCATATGAGGATAAACTACCTCTAAGGTGGTCTATGAAGAAGCAAAGGTAAATAAATAGTGGTTGATATTGATGCAATGGTTGCTAGATTGTATTCTAATAGGGATCTGAGATAAATTTATTAGCTGATGCTATGAAGGCTAGCAAGTATTTTACTACTAAGAAAGAAGACTGAAGAAAGTTGTTGCAGTAGAGGAGGAAAATATTAAAGTTGTAGAGGTTAGAGAGGATGAGAACATTGATCATATTGTTGCTATTGAAATTGAGAAAAGAACACAAGAAATTCATGTCTTAGGAACGACCAGATCCTCCTATTCAAAGTCTGCTAGTCCTATAGGAATTAAGAAGAAATACATTGCTCTGAAAAGAAAAGGCTTGAGGGACCTGGTCCTATAAAGAGAAAGGTTGTTGAAGTGGAACCAAATAGTAATTCCAAAAGAAGAAAAAAAGAGAAATAAAAGAAGTTAGCATCTAGAGAAACAAGAAATACGATCTTAAAAACCTAGAAAGTATTGTCTGGTAGAATATTTGATCCCAAGATTTATGAGAAACCTAGCATTGTAGAGTTGATGGAATATGTCAAACACCAAGGATGCCTACACCTCTTTGAGAAACCAGCTCCCATGGTTTTTGAATAGGAAGTAAGAGAATTCTATTATACAATGGATTTCTCAGATGATGGATTAATCTTGACTGCCAAAGTGCAAGGAAAATAAATTAGACTAATGAAGTGTCACTAGGTAAAATCCTAGATATGCCTGTTATAGGGGTAAGGACTATTATAAAGTAACAAGCCTCAATTGAGTTCATGATTAATGCTTCAAAGGTAGGAGGAACATCAATATCTGGTGTGAGAAAGAAATTTCTCACAAGTGTGTTCCAATTTGTGTTTGAATTTATGAATAAGGTCCTCATTCCCAGGTAAGAGAAAAAGACCATTACATCTCTTATTGATATATTTTTGATAGAGAGTTTGAGGAAATTTGATCTGATAAGTCTTCCTACTCTTATGATAGAGCACATGAATAAAGTGATCATTGAGAAGGAAGGAAAACACAGTATGTCATATGGGTACTTATTAAATAAGGTACTTGATAATTTTGGAGTGATTAGGACAAAGGAACACCTGGAATAGTCAAACAATGATTTAGTCTAACAATATTTGTAGAAAATGAATGCATAGAAGGAAAAATGGGAATTGTGTCCTAAGTTTCAAAGCTATTTGCTGCTTGAGAAAATCTAAGCAAGGAAATAGAGTAGATGAGGATTAAGTTGGCTGCTAAGGATGCAGAGATAGTGCAGTTGAAGTTGAAGAATCAAAAGTCATCCTCAGAGGAACCTTGTACCACAAAGGTTGCAGAAAATACAAAGCTCTAGATCAAGGTTATAGAACTCACCCAAGATGTTCAAGGTCTTAATGCCTAAGTTAAAGACCTCACTAAGAGATTTCTAAATTCTCATGTTGTAAAGAGTTCAAAAATGGAGATGTTAATCAAGTGTTTCTCCCTTAAGCCCTGTTCTACCTAAGTCATATCACTCTGTGTCATTTTATCATCCCTATTTCAGTTTCTAGTTCTTGTCTCTAAAGTGGCTTTTGATGAAGTAGAATCTTGTGTCTATTTTGGTATGCTTGTAATGGTACTGATCTTACTTGAAATTGAATGATTCCTTTTTGTTTGTGTGTTTCATTTGTCTCTTCTTTATTATAAAGTTGTTCTTCATGATAGTGTAGCCCCAGTGGCCATGATTTAACTAACTTTTGCTTATTTTGCTCTTAATTTACTGTTATCACTTTTCAATGATTCCAAAAAAGGACTACTAAATTCATGTGGTAGGTACTAGGTACCAGGTGCATATGTGTTGAATGCTGGTGAACTATGATGGCTCATTAATAGGGGAAATATGGTCCATGTGATAGGTGGAACAATGATGTGATAGGTAGAATAATGGAAAAAATGAACATTGATGACAGGGGGAACACAGAAACATAGTGAATGCTTTTTTAGGTCAATTCACAACAAGGGACCAGGTCCCTAAGTTGCATGATATATTTACAAGAGGGAGCAAGGTGCATAGTGATAGGGGAAATATTCACTGACAGTAGTGGTAATCATTCTGACTGAGTAAGGTGAATGAATTTTATGCTCCAAGTGTTGTGGTCAAGTTCTATGGTTTGTCATTATCAAAAAGGTGGAAAATTGCTATATCTTGTTTTGAGGATGATCAGCAGACAACAAGGGACCAGGTCCCTGGGTCTTCATGGAAATATACAGTTGTCATATGGCCTGTACAGTTTTGTCGTCTAGTGTAACAAACTATGCAGGTGAGATATGTACCAGTTAGGACACCTGTCCTAATCAGATTTATGCCTTTATCATTATTCCACTATAAATAGAAAAGCATGCTTCTCAATTGGTGAGTTTTTGCAAATCATAATATGAAATAAGGAAATAGGTGAAAACTCAACTTTGCAATATTGCTCAAGTTCTTAATTTATGTATGTCTTAAAGAGTGAGTGTTCTTGAGTCAACTCAGGGTCTGTAATTGAATTACTTATGTCATAAGAGTAATGCTTTCTTTGTGTTCTTAAAAGTTCTTAGGTAGAGTTACCTGAGTTTATATTGCTTAGTGTTAATCAATATCAAGGTGAGTTATTAGATGTGTTACCAAGGTAGGTTTGTAATAGAGTTGTTACAATCTGGTGGAGCTTGGATTTAAGTTCCTATTACGCCTACAATCATGAGATTGATTATAGTGGATTTTTGAGTGCTTGTAAGGGCAAGTCATGATTTTTCCTCCCTTAATCAAAAAGGTTTCCACATTAAACTAGTATGTTCATTACTACCTAGCAAAGTTTTAGTTTCTTAGTGCTTTACTATTTTATTGCCTGGGTCTGACTCTAAGGGACATGGTCCCTTATAGTGTGGTGCAACCCCCTTATGTTCTGTCACTTTCCCTAAAAGATGAATATTATGAAGCTTAGCGCTTTATTTTCCAACAGAATAGATGCGTTTCGAAAGAAATTTGGTCAGAGGATTGGGGAAAGTGGAACTATGCCGATGATCATCCCCACTGGGATAACATCTGAAGAGCAATAATGAAATCATGAGTGATGAAGTCATCAACTCTATCAAAAACATACGGATGAAGGCTCACCTACAGAAATGCAAAGATTCATCATCCAGGAGGAGCTACTTCACCATCTTGATGAAAAGGATATTTTAAGGCCAAAAACACCTCAAGCAGAAGCACGAAATTGATTGGTGGATGGAAGAAGGATACATGAGCTCATTGCTGACACCATCCAACACTGCTTAAAAGAGGACATCAGATGACATGTGCAAGAAAGTTACCCTCTCCAGTTGGTTACCCTCTCTAGTGGGTTACCCTTTTCAATAGGTTACCCTCATCTCCAAGGACACCCTATTAAATGGGTTGTCTTTTCCAGTGGGTTACCCTTTTAAGTGGGTTACTCTCATCTCCAAGGAAACCCTCTCAGATGGTTTGTCTGCAAGCTGTTGATCCACCTACTTGCAAGATAATGATGCACCTTCTTGCACATGCTATCGCATGCCAACAACATTGGTATGTTTTGTTTTTATTTGGCCCATCACATATTTGTGGGGCCCTATTTGAGTAAAGTAGGTTGTAAATTTCTCTTTGAAGTATGTGTAAACGATAAGGCTTATCTAGTCATAATAAATAAGGCTTGTCTCTTAGAAAAGATAAGACTTATCAAGTCATAATAGATGAGGCTTATCTCTTAGAAGATAAGATAAGATTGTAATATTTTATTTCAAGTTTATCTATAGGTCTACCTTATCTAGAGACTCCTTCTCCTATAAAAGAAAGCACAGACCTTTAGTTGGAGATCATCAATTTCTCCACTTAGAGACTAATCTCTCTACTTTGCTGAAATGTTCCACATAAATCCTCCTTTGTAATCTTTCATATTATCAATAAAGATGTTTGTTGGCTAAATTCTCTCTATTGTTTTATCTCTTCCAAAGGGATGAGTAGTTGATTCCTTTAGGTCAGAGTAGTGGGGTAAGTAAATACTTTGGTAATTACTTGTTGTTATTGCAACATAGAACTCTGAAATTACTTTTCATGAATATGAAATGAAGTCAGCTTTGTCTACGCAACATAGATCTCTAAGTCCTTTTTATGTTTATGAAACAAAATTTACTTGCCCTGCTTAATAACATTACAATTTTGATGAACACGTAGATCTAATATCTGACATATTTTATACTTATTATGTGGATGCATAAGCACAACAGGCTAGGAGACCCATCGTAAGACCCGTTTTTGTAATATATGGAACAAATTGTACTAGGTGACTAATGATTTATTGTTCAATTATAAGAAATTTGTGGTGTGTTGACTAAAAGTTTTGATTTGTATAGAGTACCACTTATATTGATGTGAAATCATCTATCATATTGGAAAGGTTAGAGACTGTGTCTATAGTGTTGGTTGGAGTTTTGATTTCATATGGCGCTCCATCTACATGGTCGTGAAGCCACCTATCATGTTGGAAAACTTGGAGATATATTGTTAATTATCCAATTACAATTGATGGTAGGATTTTGTGCCCTGCTGTCTGCCTAACTATTTGGTATCATAGCAATCCCCAACCCCAAAGGGTGGGGGAAGAAAGATCTTTCATGATAATTGTTGTGTTGTATACAAGTGAGCCAACTTTACATTTTTAGTCTTTACTTTCTCTTATCTTAGTTGTTGGCTTTATCTCCATTCACAGTTATCACTTTCTAGTTATTTCTACCAAACTCCTATACATATTAGCAGTCACAGTATTTCCTTTATCAGAGTCAGTGTTTTCCAGTTATTATATCCAGAGTCTTGTACATAATCAAGTTTTATAGTCCATAAAAATACAAAACCATTTCATTGAGTCTTTTCCTTAGAGCCATAGAACAAATACATTGAGTCCTTATAGTCCAGAAAAACACAAAAATATGTCTATCTTAGAGTCATTATCGTCTTCTTCATCTAGTCCTTTTGTCAAAATAAACATGACCACCACTCTGAATGATATGATACCATATAAATTTGACTATCTATATGGAGTAGATGTGTTTCCACCACAAAACCAAATATGCACCATATATCTACCTCTACTAAACCCCTATTCAACCCTTGCTCAAACGATATGCAATCCCTGGATGAAGATCCACTCGATGGTGTAAGAAAAGACAAAAGGAGTTAAAGAATACATTGCTGCAAAAAAACTTGTCCAACACCCTATTCTTACAACTCAGTTTGAACAGTTCATATCCATGCAAATGCCAGATGACTTTCGACAACAATGGAAAATTCTTGGGCTCAATTATCACCATATTGCTGTTGTACGATTTGTTTTGACTTATCACGGAGGAAAAGGACAGCCAGTACTGGCGTGCCTTTCCCTTCTTGGTAGTAGATTCGACGAGTACAAACTTGTAAATTTGGGTATGTCAGAAATTACCCTAGACATTGGGACAGTCTTTTTAACATTATTCCCCAACTTTCACATACCCTTAGCCGATACATATCGGATGAAGGCACTAAGGATCCAAGTACAGATCTTTGGAGTACAACATGATCAACATGAAACTCTAGCAACTCTCTATTACTAGATGTTCTGGAAAGTGCAAAATCATGCCATGAACTTAAATCCTCCGACTAGAGAGAAATCTCTGTTCCTACACATAAATTCAAACAAAAGAACCATAGAGTGTGCCAAGATCCTAAGACACATATCTTGGGATGAACTGCATGATATTCTTCTATCCTCATGGATCACAAGTGAAGAGAAGTTGAGAGACTATCTCAACCTCTCCAGTCCACTGACGATATCGGTGACTCCCATCATGGACTCCATATCTAGCCACCTTTTACATCCCCTTGTACAAATTGAGTGATCACTTCCAGGATGTCAAGGACTCGAGGACAATATTCAGGATCCTCATCAGTTCCATTAAAGCATATGATTGAATAAAGCAATTTGATCATGAGGGTTGTAGCTTGTTATGGTGCAAATGCCCTTTTTTAGGACACTACCTATGAAGGACGACTTGTGACAATAAAAGTTGCAAAGGGTATGATGTCCAACACACTCAATTTGAATACAACCCTCAGGTGCTCATGTTGTTCCTTTCAAGATCAAGTCACATAAATGTTTTCCTACTAAACCACCACTCTGCAGAGGATAACCTGAGTTGCGCTCTAAATTTCCAAATGGTATCCTACCAGCTCTACATATGGACTGATCAGAATCAAAAAACACCAATAAGTCCTAAAACACTGGCTTGAAACTCTATAATGAGATATGTGTCCACCAGTCACCTTACCATTTTACTCACTTAGCAAGCATAAATAAGAAACTATTTCCTTAAAAACCCAAATCCAATACTTGGAGTATGAAATTCTCAAAGCACAATGCATGTATGAGGTCCTTAAAATACAACAAACCCTAAATTAGGTCAAATCTAATATCATCTCCCATATCACCAAAAAAGTATCCCTCACAATATAAGGGCCATAAATCTATCAGTCTACCAATACCTATATCCTCAACTATAATACCTAATGATAAACCAAAGCTTGGGCCTAATATCACAAAAGTAATATGGGAAGTAATAGATATTCCTCTTACTTAGAGAATAGCCTAAAATTATGATACAAAGAAATAACAATAGAGCATAAATGACTAGTCAGTTGATCTGGAACACATGAAGATCTCAAGTTATGAACTAAATCCTACCTCTCTAAATAGTCTCTTACAAATCCCCAACAAATACTACCAAAATGAAGAATGAATCTCTATTAAACAATTCCTTGTCAAGGATAATCACAAGGTCACTAACTTAACCAACCTTGATCAAGCCGAGGTAAGTATTATTGTTTCAAAGGATGATGATTTTATTCCAAAAGGGTAATCTTCTCACACAGACTCCCATCCTCCTTAGAAATCATAAGGGAACTTCATTTGTCAACACCTTATGGGATGAATCTTTAATATTTGTCCACTATGATATGATACATGATGTTCTGATTCTTAAGACATATAAGACTCCCATCTCTCAAAGTGCTAAGCAAGGCATAAGAGGTACATACAGTATAGGCAAGCAAGAAAGTATAAACACCAGATATGGAACTTATAACTAGTAAAGATGCAAGATACTCCAGAAATTGAAACTCGGGCAAGCATGAATATTTTATCTGCCATGATAAAAGATACTTTGCAAAAGTATGTCCTAAATCCAAAAAGGCCAAAAAGGTTAGCTCAAACCTTAGAGGAAAATATGGCTTCACAGTTCCCAGCAGAAGAAAAAGTGCTTCATGATATCAATTTTGATGCAGAATGCATCCCTAAATCTACTATCAATGCAGACAAAGGAATATTCAAGGTCTTAATATTTCTCTTAGATGGTCAACCATAATCTTTCACTAGTAAACAGTCATCTAATACTAATCCTATGGATATACGATCTAACACTGATAATGACTTTCCTACTGGTGAATATGTCAAAGATAATAATGATGTTATATAGCTATAAATCCAATTACCTAAGGATGAATATCTATCTGCATTCAGGAGATACTCCAAAGAGCCAAAGGTCTCTAAATTAGTCTCCAATCAAACTGAGGTGACCAGTGATCCAGTCCTAGAAAGGAGGATAAAATCAATAACAGAAGTCAAGAAAACTATTGAAATTGGGTTTTGCACCTTAACTATCAATGATATCAAGATTCCACCTTGGCCTCATAGAATTTAAGAGTTCTACAATTTTATGATGATGAAGAATCTATCTAAAAGAGGACAATACATGATACTATTAGATTGCATGTTCATATTCTCTAGAATTCTCACTGATTAGTTTAATGCACTTGGGATTGTGGATAAAAACACTTATCTGGCATCTCAAGACTTTACCATCAACATTAGAAACATGTTAAAAGTCTTCTATAGAAATGCAAGCTACACCAGGTAGGCCATCCTCCAGGACTTGAACAGTCTATGCAAGAAGAGATCTGTACTGAAGAAGATCATCCAGAACAACCCATCTCTTGATCATCCTTACAGTAGGAATAATCTTGGTATGAAGTTCAACTATCCCTGCTCAATCCATCAGATGGGATCCCAGGTAAAACTATGGCTCAGGAGATTCAAAATATTGAGGCCTCCCAATGATAGAAGTAAGGTAATTCAGCAAACCAGGTGCTTCAGACAGAGAAGTTTAATAAACTACAAGAAGGAGAATGTATGCTTCATTTGCAAAAATCCTACCTATATTTCTAAGAATTATCCATAATCAAAAAAGTCGAAGGACTTAGTCCACCTCTTTGAAGAAATAGTTGATCATGCAGGAATCTATCTCAACAAAAAAGATGACCGTGAATAGGTCTTCTCTCTAGAAAAAAATTGATGGACACCCTCTTCTCTATAGATGTATATAAAAAATTAGATGGCCTCTATGCCGATGATCTCTACCTGATATCCAGTATCACATAAAACAACTAAAAATAGGCTACTCAAATTCTCATGTTCAATAGAAAAGGAACTCTATCTTTTGGAATAATAGATGTCTAAGTCTTTTCCATGCTTATCAAACGAAATTGACTTGTTCTATACAATAGCTTTTTGATTTTAAGGAATATGTAGATTTGATATCTAACATATTACATACTTATTTTGTAGATGATTGAGGGTAATAGGCTTAGGAGAGCCATCACAAGACCTATTTATGTCATATACGGAATAAATTATACTTGGTGACTCATGATTTATTGTTCATTTGTAAGAAAGCTATGGTGTGTTGATTAAAAGCTTTGATTTCATATGGTTCACCACCTATATGGATGTGAAATAGCCTATCATGTTTGAAATGTAAAGAGTCCATGGTCTATGGTGTTGATTGGAGTTTTGATCTCGTATGGCGTGTCCCCACATGGTTGTGAAACTTCCTATCATATTGGAAAGTTTGGAGCTCTATTATGAATCACCTAATTACTATTTTTAGTAGTAGTCCATACCCCGATGTCTCCCAATTTATTTTATATCAGAGCCATCCCCACTCTCGGAGGAAGGAAAGAAGCAAGTATTTGCATAACATTTGGTATTTGTATACAAGTGAGACAACTTTACATTTTTAGTCTATCCTTTACTTTGTATTAGTTGTTAGCCTTATATTTTTCCATAGTCATAACTTTCCCGTTATTATTACTAAAGTCCTGTGAATATTTGAGTCATAGTATTTCCATTATCAGAGTCGGTGTTTTCCAGTTATTATATCAAGAGTCTTGTACATAATCGAGTCTTTATAATCCAAAAAATACATAAGCATTTCATTGAGTATTTTCCTTAGAGACTTAGCACAAATACATTGAGTCTCTATATATAGTCTAGAAAATATAAAAATATGTCTATGTCAGAGTCTTCACCGTCTTCTTCATCCATGACTAGTCTATCCAAGTGGTTAGAGTCCACTTGACTCTTAGTGATATTACGTATGTCTCTAAATATAAACAAAACTCTATCATGCAAAGAATACTATCTCTATCTAAAACACCTTGGCTTTGAACCCTTAGAAAAGTTCCCTTAGTTGAATTTTCTGGGAACGGTATGACTCATAGGTACTAGTAATACACTAGGATACAGTTTGGTGTCCTCTATCATATGTTAGGCAGTGTATCAGGGGTTACATTCTATCCAAGGTATGGTTTAGCCTCTCCCAAGTCGTATAATTAGGCATTAGTTGTAAGATATCAATTCGTATAATGTATCAAGCTTAATCTAGTAGACACTATCTTGGGTATGATTTGTATGGTACCATTCATAGCCTAGGGTACAGGTCATCCATGTATAGTCATATGTTGGTCTGTATGGGGGTCCTAGGCAAGGTCTGGGTATGAGTTAGGGTACCACTTATACCATAAGGTACGGGTCAATAGAGTGAATCGTACCCTCCTAGGTGCAAATTTTAGCTTTTAAGTTAAGGACATTTTAGACATTTCTCACCCCTAAACCCTTTTAAACCAAGACTTATAACCTTATTTGTCCCCTTATTCTTTATATATACAAGTTCAAAAACATTCCAAAACACTCTCAAAACTTCTTCAACAAGATTGGAGTCTAGGGTTTCAAGAGTGTTCATCTAAAGGATAAGGGGGTCAAGAATCTTTTCGTGAATCATCTTGTATAAGGCATGTGACTCTTCCCTTATTATATTTTCTCAAATATTATGTTATTTAAACATTGTTTATGAATCCTTAATGGTGGTTTTTGAAACAAATATTGAGGGTTTTGATGTATAGTGATGGGTAATGTTTACTCTTGTTTAAACATGTGTTTATACATGTTTTAGGTGATGATTGACACATATGGGTGCTTATTTATTTTGGTTTAACAAGTGGGTCATGAGTAACCCTAATATTGATGGTTTTTACATGGGTTTTGGTCATGTTAAAGGTATGCCCTTAATGTGTTTGTGAAAATGTCTACTAGAAATAACTAGTCACATGTTGATAGTGATTTGAACAAAGGTAATGGTTTAATGAGTAAGAATGGTTGAGTCCCTAAGCATGATATTGAATTATGTTTGAACTAAATCTTGGTGTAAGAATGATAATGAATGGTTTGATAAAGGTCTTGATGACCATAATTTGAATTGAATGGTACTTGAAACTAATTCATTAGCCTATTAAGGTAATTGATTGATAAATGATTTATAAAGACCTTGTGGTTGTGTATGGTGTTAAATTACAGCCTTGATAGTTTGAAATGGCTAAGTGGGTTAAAGTCCTTAAATATAGAATTGAGTAGATGTGAATGTATAGACAAAGGGTTAGAGTCCTAATGTCGACTAGCAATGGACACGATGTCTTGTGGTTAGAGTCCACTTGCATAATAAGATGACTTATGGTTAGAGTCTATGTGTTTGACAAGATGGCTAGTCGTAAGCGTCCACTAGTCTAACAAAATAGTTTGTGGTTTGAGTCCACTTGTCTAGCTAAAGACTTGTGGCTAGTGTCCACTTGAATAATAAAATGGCTTAGGATTAGAGTCCTCTTGCTTCTTATAACCTACATAGGTGAAAGGTTAGAGTCCTTCACTTTATGGTTAATTATAGGGTGCTTTGAAATGCATGCTATGGCATTGTTATCTTTTTGACACTTAATGTATCTATATATATATATCTACATGTATATGTGTATAAATATGGTGGCTTATGATGGTTTGACTTGTTATTGCATAATGACACTATTTTATCCTTACCCCTGAGTTACATACTAGCGTAATAATCATTAACCGTCTCCAAATGTTGTGTCCCCATGTGACACAAGGGCCAGAGCCTCTTTTTCTCTTTCTGTGCAGTGACCAGGTGCTCGAGTGCATCATGTGTTAACTTTAAAGTGGTGAGATTCTATACTTCGGAAGGCATACATTTTATAGTCTTTCTATCTTATGTCCTAAACTTTTATTAGACTTGGTTTTTGGCTATTGTCGGGGGTTCGTCCCGATATATTATAGACATCAGATTGGTAGAGTCTTGTAGATAATTGTAGACTTGGGTAAGTCTTTTAGAATATTGACATTAATGGTTGGATTAGACATTTCTTAATTCGATATCTTGTTGTATAATCATAGGTCATCTAACACTTGAGGATTTATGTGATGGTTTGGTTGGGTTAATGGGGTAATCTCCGATCCTTGTTAGGCTTGAGATGCCCATATGACAAAGACCAATTTTAGGTCGTGCCAAGTTGGTATCAGAGCATAGTTTCATCATCAGTTGGGTATCCTTAAATCCATGTCAAGTAAGTCTCTTTTATGGGTGTGTATCACACCACACTTATAAGAGAAAGGCTACAAGGCATTTAGGAATGTTTCACCTTCTTATTGTCTTATTTTGAGCTATAAAGTTTAAGGTCTTAGATCCTTCTAATTTTCATTTGCTCGTCTTTCATATCGTGACTCTAAGAAGATCTAAAGTTACTACAAACCCTTTTATCCTTACTGGGGATGATGTTGATGGGACTCACTCTACTTATGGAGTCCATACTTGGTCTATGGTATCGTACCTAATGGTTTGAGAGTTCCATCGGCTCTCTCTAGTCCTCCTTCGATTCCTCAGCCTGACGTGTTGAATGTTGAGTTTCGTCAATTGATTCATATAATTGCTTAGTTGGTAGCTTCTCAAGCTGAGTAAGGTGCATCTTTTACTCTATCTTTTGAGAAAGTGTCGAAGATAAGGGCTCGGATGAGAAAGTTTGAATCAAGATAGTCTTGTGATTTGGTCCTTGAGAGTAAGGCAGCTTTGTTGATCAAAGATATGGACATCTCTAGGTTGGTTATGTATATGCAACAAGTGGAGGAATAAAAAAAAACAAGTTGAAATTTATACGAGGCAAAGCAAGAGGTCTCTGTTTTTTTATCAAAGTAGAGGCCCACAATTTGGTGGTAAGTGGTCCAAGAAGAAGAATTCAGTGAGACCTAATTCCTATTCTACAGATAGTACTCCCTACTTGTAAGACCCCGCAAAATCTTTGCATCCGAATTCAGCTCTCTTGGTTTTTCAAGCTTCAATACTTAGCAAATTTTCATTAGTGTTCAACACTTAGTCTCATTTCAAGCCTTCGAACTTCGGGGATTTATTTGATGACCTTTCCGACCTCCATTTTTGGATTTTCAAGTTGCGTTATGATCGGGAAAGCTTGTAGTGCACCCCGGGTGAGTTTTGGAATTTATGGAGTAGCTTAAGGTCATTTTTTATATGCCTAACCAGTAGCAAAAGGTTACAGGTCCGCGCAGCCTCGCTTAGACCCCCGGTCTAAGCAGGGGGCCGCCCTGGCTGGAGCCTTTTTGCCCAGTTTTCAGCATTTCAGGATCAACTTCAAACGATCATAACTCCCTTTATATAATTAACTGTGAGAGCTGTAATATATCAAGTGAAATATCTTTGATTACTCTTTCAAATGAAATTGGTTTCATCCAATTTGAGTATATGAGTTAAATGTTATAACCGATTTACTTCAGCCTATCAAACTGTCAACTGAGGGACAGATTTGACCTTAATTGTTCCTTAGGGGTATTTTGGTCATCCTCCACCCCTATATATACCACCAACACGGGATTAAGCCTTCATTACACCAAAATATAGCCTATTTTCTGAAAAACTCTCAAGAACAAGGCTAGGGTTTCAATTGGGGCTTCCAAGATTCATGCCGATTTCACCGCGAACTTCACAAATTCTTAATCTAAGGTATGCATAGTGTTCATCTATGGATTCAATTTGTTCATAGAGCTCAAGAATCATGCTTTTAAATGTTGTTTTGTAAACTTTTTGTGGTGATATGAATATGTACATGTTGATGATGGATGTTTAAGTTTCAAGATGATATCTAAGGATGTTTTCATGAAATATATGTGGTTGTTGATTGAAAATCATGAACTTTGGGTGATTTAATATAATGCAAGTATAAAATCCACCTATGCCTTAAATAACGCATGCAAGGTGTTTGATAAAATGCCTAGGATGCTAGAAATTCCTATTTATATGATTCCATGATATTCACATGACATGTCTATGTTAGCTATACACTTCAATATGAATTTCCATGCTAATTATATATTCTTATGGTAGTGGCATGAAGCATTTATGATGATGAAGATATGAATTATGTATGCAAATTATATCCATGCTTTCCCTATCATGTTTGAGATGTTGAAAAAATACATGAAGTATAATATCCCTAAATCATTACAATATGAACTAAATGTTACATGTCGTTCCCTTATGCTTGAATGGTTTCCATGCCTTTGCTATGAATAGTATATGTTGTCGAAATGCCCATGATATTAGAATATGAGATTTATGACTTGATTATAAGCATTCCTATTCATGATAAACATTATGATGACCATGTACTTCATGAAATCCCCCACTCCTGTATTATGAATTGTTATTGATGGTCATGTACTCAAGAAATTCAAGTTGTGTCAGTTTCCTTCCATCGAGTCCTGTGGGTACGTGTACCGAAAAAATATAGTTGTGTGCCTAGAGCCATGTCATGTTTTCATGATACTCTCAGTCAAGCCATGATCTATAGAATTTAGTCAGTCATGTGACTTAGGAAAACTCAAAAATCTCAGTAATCTCAGTAGTCCAGTAATCTTAGTAATCTCAGTTCTCAGTAACCTCAGCAACCTCAGTATTCATAATCAATATCAGTAACTTCAGTACTCTCAACCATTCTTCAGAACTTAGTACATTCCGTCAGTCATCGAAATCTAGTAAACTTAGTTTAGCTCCGCTAAACAATACCACTAGTAACAAACTAGTTAATCAGTATTAGTTCAGCTAATTAGTTCAATTTAATTGTTCAGTTCATCTTAGTTATTCAGTTTAGTTTCTTTCATATGGGAGTAGAATTCAGCACCGAGTGAACCCAAGGATGGGAACTCACCTGCCAGTTCAGGGTGCGATTCTTAGCAGTCATCCTTGTGTTCCAGAACTACGTAGCCAGTGTAGGTTGAGACATCTTAACCTATCAGATTAGGGTTGATGAGGTGGATTAACCTGTTAGTTTAGGTTTCCCACTATTCTAATTTGAGTACCTGCAAGTATAGGGTTCTCACAGTTGTCCTTACCAGTGGCGCGGTATTGATACCCCTCTAGTTGGGGTAGAGATTAGACCCCAACTTTGCTATATGGGTTATAGGGGCATGTCGATTAGATGACTACTTCCCATTGTTTCAGTTACAGATTTCAGGACTGTCAGCTACAGTTACCCAATCTCAGTAAAGAACTCAGATAGTTCTTCAGATTTTAGTATATCAGGACTGTCAAATACAATAACTCAGAAATAGAATGGAACTCAGATAGTTTCCTTCAGATTTATGGACTGTCAGATACAGTCACTTATGGTATCAATCACAATAGTTATCAGAACTCATGTTATCAGTACTCAGCTTTAAGACTGTCAGATACAGTCAATCAGACCAGCTCTTCATAATTCAAACTGTCAAAAACAATCATTCATTTATTAGTAATGCAATATCAGTCTCTTAGTATTCAGTAATACAATATTAGATCCATCACTTATTAGTGATTTATATATCAATATCAGTAAACTCAGTCTTTCAAAATCTTATTATCAGTACACTCATGTTGTCAGTATTCAGACTCAGTAGTCAGTATCTCCACGAGTTCAGTACAGTTACGTATGCATGTATGTACTCTCACATTCATATCAGTCAGTATTGTTCATGCATATAACCCTTTGCATTTAGCCTACCTCTCTCATATACTCAGTACATTCAGACGTACTGATGCATTTGTGCTATGGTGTTTTCTCTTATGTTACACCATAGGTTTAGAGGCATGAGCTCCAAATCAGCAGTAGATTCCAGGATCAACAGTTAGAAATAGATATGAGTTTGCATCCTTCGAGGACATGATCATTTCATTTCTATTTTAGTTTTTATTTTATTTCAGTAGTTGGAGTTAGTTGGGAATATGTCCCATCAACTCCTTATTCAGATAGTTAGTGGCTTTCTAGACTACATTATGTCAGATAGTTATTTTAGTTTCGTTTTGGTATTGTTATACTATATTTTTAAGATATGTATCAGTACTGAACCTTATGGCCTTTCAGTTCATATTTTTGCATATTTTATGAGATATTATGTAGTTTAAAGGTTCAGATATTAGTCATGGGTTAGCTTGTGGTCCTTCAGGGTTATGAGCACTATGTAGCATCTCAGTTTAGAAAATCAGGGTGTTACACTACTCGAGGCCATTGAGAGATAGACATATTTAGAGTGGTAATGCTTTTTGGGAATAGGGTACCCAATCTTAGGCTAGTGGGGCTTAGTTAGCTTTGTCCTACCCTGCTTGTAGATTTTATGGTTAGCATCATCATGCCTAGTGTGAGAAGGGAAGGAATAGACATTTTAGATATGGTTAGATTGGGCACATGTAGGGAGAGTGCCCCTTTCTAGTGGCCTCTTGAGCCAACAGGGCACCTATTTCTACTTCATCTATTCCTGAACAAAATGGTGCTACTTTTGCTTTTATTTTTTATATCGGCACTGGTCAAAATTGCTTATATGTACTTTTTACTTGCTAGGAATTTAAGGCATCTCCAGATAATGTTACGAGTATGTTGAGACTTTTCTCCTATGATGTGTATTATTTGATTAATCTAGGGTCCCCTCTCTCTTATGTGACCTCATTTATGGTTGTATATTTTTGTTTTTGTCTTGAGTATCTGTCAGTTCCTTTTTTTGTTTCTACCCCTGTAGGAGACTCTATGGTTGTTAAAAGAGTCTATAGTACAGGTGTGGTAGCTGTTGGTAGTAAAGAAACTCTGGTAGACTTGATAGAGTTGGACATGGTCAATTTTAATGTTATTTTGGGGATGGATTGGTTCCAGTCATGCTATGCTTCCTTAGATTATTAGACTCGTGGGTCATATTTAAATTCCCTAATTAGCCGATCATTGTATGGTAAGGGGGTTCTTTAGTGCCCAAGGGGAGGTTCATCTCACATCTTAGAGCCCAAAAGTTGATTTCTAAAGGGTTTTTGTATCATTTGGTCTGAGTTAAAGATTCTAACTCGGAGGGTCCTTCTCTAGAATCTGTTCCTATGGTTAGTGAGTTTTCTGAGGTCTTTCCCAATGACCTCCCTGGCATTCCTCCTAATAGGGAAAATGATTTTAGGATTGATCTTGTTTTGGAAACTCGTCCTAACTCTATTCCTCCATATCGAATGGCTCCGACTGAGTTGAAGGAGCTTAAGAAGAAGTTGAAGGATCTCTTAGATAAAGGCTTTATCCATCTTAGTGTGTCTCCTTGGGGTGCTCCATGTTGTTTATGCATAAAAATGATGGTTCTCTTTGAATGTGCATTGTTTATCGTCAGTTGAATAAGGTAACTATAAAAATAAATATCCTCTTCCTAGGATCGATGATTTGTTTGAACATCTTCAAGGTGCAAAATATTTCTCTAAGGGTGATCTTATGTTGGGTTATCATCAGCTTAAAATTAGGGAAGTGGACATCCCTAAGACAACCTTTAGGACCCGAAAGGTCACTATAAGTTCCTAGTTATGCCTTTTGGGTTGACTAATGCCCCTGCGATATTCATTGATTTGATGAATAAGGTCTTCCATTTATTTTTGGATTTGTTTTTCATTGTCTTCATTGATGATATCTTAGTCTATTCTAAGAGTGAAATGGATGATGTCGATCACCTTTGTGTCGTGTTACAAACCTTGAAAGATCATTATTTGTATGCCAAGTTCTCTAAGTATGAGTTTTGGTTAAAAGTTATAACTTTTCTTAGTCATATTATCTCTAGTGAAGGGACCATGATGGATCCACAAAAGGTTGCCATTGTTAAAAAATGGCCTAGACATGCAACTCTAACTGACATTCGAAGCTTCTTGGGTCTTGCCGATCACTATACGAGATTTGTGAAGAGTTTTTTTATGTGAGCGTAGTTTTGAGAAGTTGAAGGATAAATTTACCTTGGCTCCAGTTTTGAACTTGCCCAAGGTTAATGATGGTTTTCTAGTGTATTGTGATGCTTCTCGTATTAGACTCAGTTGTGTATTAATGCAAAATGGTTGGGTGGAGGCCTACGCGTCTAGGCAATTGAAAATTCATAAGAAGAACTACCCTACTCATAATTTGGAGTTATTGGTCGTGGTATTTGCATTGAAGATTTTTCTTTATTATCTTTATGGGGTTCATATTGATATGTTTTCTAATCATAAGAGCCTACAGTATGTATTTACTTAGAAAGAACTAAGTTGATAAAGAACTACGATATGAGTCTCCATTACCATTCGAATAAAGCTAACATAGTTGTTGATGCTCTTAGAAGGTTATCCATGGGGATTTTAGCTTATGTGGATGAGGATAAATGAGAATTAGTGAAAGGTATCTATCGTTTAGCTAAGCTTAGAGTACGTATTACAGACTCTGAGGATGGTGGTGTATTTGTACATCAGGTATCGCAGTCGTCTCTTGTTGTGAAGATAAAAGAAAAGCAAATATTGGATCCTGATTTGATAAAGTTTAAGAGTAATGTGGGTCAACAAAAGGTTGTTGATTTTTCAATTGGTGGTAATGGTATTTTGAGGTACCGAGGTCAGGTATGTGTTCCTAGTGTGGATGGATTGAGGGTAAGGATTATGGCTGAGGCTTATGGATCTTGTTATGCTATTCGTCCCATTTCTACAAAGATGTATCATGATCTTAGGGAGTTCTATTAGTAGAATAATATGATGAGAGATATGGCTAAGTGTATGGTGTGTCAACAGGTGAAAGTTTAGCACTTAAGACCGGTTGGTTGTACCAAGAGATAGAGTTGCCCGAACAGAAGTTGGAAGTAATTAATATGGATTTTGTCATCGATCTTCCCCGGTCCTAGAATCAATATAATTCTATTGGGTTCATTGTAGATAGAATGATCAAGTCCGCTCACTTTTTATTGGTAAGGACTAGTTATTTGGCAGAGAATTATGCTAAGTTGTATCTTGCAGAGATTGTGAAGTTGCATGGTGCTCCTATTTCTATCATTTAAGATCGTGGTAATCTGTTCTCATTGTATTTTTAGGAGTCATTTCAGAAAGGTTTGGAAACTAAGGTATGCCTTAGTATCGCTTTCCGCCTACATACAGATGGACAAACAGAGAGGAATATCCAAACATTAGAAGATATGTTGTGTGCTTGTGTGATTGATTATGGTGGTAGTTGGATTGACCATTTGCCTTTGATTGAGTTTTCTTATCATAATAGTTACCACTCAAGAATTTGTATGGCTCCTTTTGAGGTGTTATATAGTAGGAGATATTGATCTTCTATAGGGTGGTATGAGGTTGGTAAGGGTAAGTTATTTGGCCTCGATTTAGTTCACCAAGCCTTCGAAAATGAGAAGGTGATTCGTGATAGGTTGAAATTCGCTTAAAGTCGCCAAAAGTCCTATGTTGATGTAAGGCATAAGGATTTGGAGTTTAATGCTGGCAGTTGGGTTTCTTGAAGGTATCTCCCATAAAGAGAGTGATGCATTTTAGTAAGAAGGGGAAGCTTAGTCCCCGATGCGTTGGTCCATATTTGATTTTTAAGAGGATTGGTAATGTTGCCTATGAATTGGAGTTACCTCCTAGTTTGGACTCTATTCAGCTGGTTTCCCATGTCTCTATATTACAGATATGTATGGGTGATCCTTCGTTAGTTGTTCCCTTGGACGATGCTGGTATTTTGGACTATTTGCCCTACGAGGAGGTCCCAGTGAAGATCTTAGATTGGCAAGTTCTCCAGTTGCGAATGAAAGAGGTGGCTTCAGTGAAAGTTCTATGGAGGAACCAAAAGTCGGAGATATCCACTTGGGAGGCGACAAAGGACATGAATTACAAGTAACCGCATTTGTTCCTCATTCTAGAAACTCGAGCTTAAGGTATGTGTTAATCTTCTTGACTTGAAGTGTTCAAGTCCCTAAGCCTTGAATTAGGCAATTGTTTTGATAGATAATGTGTTCGAGTCCCAAAGTCAATTGGATGAATGGATAATTGATAATGATCATGGCATGTGTCTTATCCTTGTTGTATTTCTTTGTTTTCTAACTTGGATAAAGGTTAAATTCGATGTGTTATGTTGTGCTAACTCGTGTTTGCGCTTGTCTTACCTGTCATTCGAGGACGAATTATCCAAGTGGGGGAAAATTGGAACACCTTGGCTTTGAACCTTTAAAAAAATTCCCTTAGTTGAAGTTCCTAGGCAAGGTACGACTCCTGGGTACTAGTCGTACCCTATGATATAGTTTGGTGTCCTCTCTAATATGTTAGGCAATGTAGTGGGGGTTACGTTCTATCCAAGGTATGGTTTAGCCTCTCCCAAGTTGTATAATTGTGTACTAGTCGTAAGATGTCAAGTCGTATGATGTGTTGAGCTTGATCTAGTGGACACTATCTTGGCTATGGTTTTTATGGTACCACTCATACCCTAGGGTATAAGTAATTCATATATAGTCATACGTTGGTTAGTATGGGAGTCCTAGATGAGGTCTAGGGTATAAGTTAGGGTACAACTGGTACCTGAGGGTATGGGTCAAAAGGGTGAATCATACTCTCCTACGTGCAAACTTTAGCTTTCAAGTTAAGGACATTTTAAACATTTCCTACCCCTCAACCCTTATAAACCACGACTTAAACCTTGTTTGACCCTTCATTCTGCAAATATACAAGTTCAAAAACATTCCAAAACACTCTCAAAACTTCTTCAATAAGATTGGAGGATAGGGTTTCAAGAGTGATCATCTAAAGGCTAAGGGGGGTCAATAATCTTTTCGTGAATCATCTTGTATAAGGCATGTAACTCTTCCCTTATTATTATTTCTCAAATATCATGTTATTTAAACATAGTTTATGAATCGTTAATGGTGGTTTTTGAAACAAGTGTTGAGGGTTTTGATGTATAGTGATGGGTAATGTTTACTCTTATTTAAACATGTGTTTATACATGTTATTGGTGATGATTGGCACATGTGGGTGCTTATTGATTGTGGTTTAACAAGTGGCTCATGATTAACCCTAATATTGAAGGTTTTCACTTGGGTTTTGGTCATAGTAAAGGTATGCCCTTAAGGTATTTATGAAAATGTCTACTAGAAATAACTAGTCACACGTTGATAGTGATTTGAACTAAGGTAATGGCTTAATGAGTAAGAATGATTGGTAAGTGACCTTGTAAAGGCCTTGTTGGCCCTTTAATGAGTTAATTGGTAACCTTGGTAGTTGGTTTGGTTAAAAATGGATTTGACTCCCTAAGCATGATATTGAATTGTGTTTGAACTAAAGCTTGGTGTAAGAATACTAATAAATGGTTTGATAAAGGTCTTGGTGACAACAATTTGACTTGAATGGTAGTTAAAACTAAGGAATTGGCCTATTAAGGTGATTGATTGATAAATGATTCATAAAGACCTTGTGGTCATGTATGGTGTTGAATTGTCGCCTTGATGGCTTAAAATGGCAAAGATGGTTAAAGTCCTTAAATATTGAATTGAGTAGATGTGAATGCATGGACAAAGGGTTAGAGTCCCAATGTCGACTTATAATGGACACGATGGCTCGTGGTTAGAGTCCACTTGCATAATAATATGGCTCGTTGTTAGAATTCACTTGTTTGATAAGATGGCTAGTGGTTAGGGTCCAATTGTCTAAAAAAATGGAGACAAGGCTTGTGGTTAGACTCCACTTACATAATAAAATGGCTTGGGGTTAGAGTCCTCTTGCTTGATATAACCTACGCGGGTGGAAAGTTAGGGTCCTCCCCTTCATGGTTTATGATTGGGTGCCTTGAAATGCATGTTATGGCCTTGTTATCTTTTTTACACTCGATGTATCTATATATATCTACATGTCTGTGTATAAATATGGTGTCTTATGATGGTTTGACTTGGTATTGAGTAATGACACTAATTTATCCTTACCCTTGAGTTACATGCTAGCGCTCTAAACGCTAACCGTCTCCGGACACTGTGTTCCCATACCGTACAGGGGCTGGAGATTTTTCTTCTCTTCTTACGTAGTGACCAAGTTCTCGAGCGGATTATATTTTGACTTTGAAGTGGTGATCTTCTATACTTTGGAGGACATACATTTCATAGTCTTTCTATCTTATGTCATAGACTTGTATTAGACTTTGTTTTTGGCTATTGTTGGGGCCATGTCCCGACATATTATAGACATCAAATTGGTAGAGGCTTGTGGATGACTGTAGACTTGAGAATGTTTTTTAGCTTGTTAACATTAATGGTTGGATTAGACATTTCTTAAGTATTGATTGCTAGTCTTATTTTCGATGTCTTTTTATATGATCGGAGTTCATCTGATACTTAAGGATTTAGTGATGGATTGGTTGGGTTAATGGGGTTATCTGTGGCCCTTGTTGGTCTTGAAATGCCCATACAACAAGGCCCGATTTTGAGTCGTGTCACTATCAGGTAAATGTATTGTCAGAAGAACAATATTTGTCTTCTACATATCTACCTATACCAAACCCATACTCTGCCTTCGCAAAGAAAAAGTGTAAACCAGAGATGAAAATTGATTCCTTTTACCAACCAAGTCCATAAGGTGTTAAGGAATACTTTGCTGCTTCAAAACTTGACCTGTATGTCCTTATGACTCTAGCTGAACAATTTATCTCTCTGCAGATGCCAAGGGATTTTCTGCAACAGTAGAAAAGCCATGGCTTTTTCTATATCCATTTTGGTGAAATACGAATTGCCTTGACACATCAACGGAGAAAAAGGCAGTCTATAAAGGCACGTCTTTCCTTTCTTGATATTAGATTTGGAGAGTACCAATGTGAAAACTTAGGCACTTTGAAAATCACTCTGGACTTCAAGACGGTTATTGTCACCATACTTCCCAACTTTAACATGCCACTCACCAAGCCATATCTAACAAAGGCATTTAAGCTTCAACTCCAAATCCTTGAAGGTCCACTAAACTATAACTGCACACAAACGACCCTATACTACCAGATAGTTTGGCAAGTCCAGAATCATTCACAAAACTTATCTCCGCTAGGTGGCCACCATTCCTTGTCTCTTACTATCGATGCCACTAAAGGAACGACCCAGTGCATCCAGATCCCAAAATATATTTCCAAAGAAAAATTCCTCACGATTCTTCTGAATTCATGGCTCAAAAGTTATGAGAGGTTGAGAATCCTTCCTCAACGTCTCCATCCCGCAAAGCCTATATTCTCTATAAAACTTTACAAGGTATCTCTCTCCATCTATATGTACACCCTTGCTACAACCTACCCAAATAAAGAGAATCTAGATGTAGCGAATATGCTAGGCTATTTCAACAGTGACATGAATCAACAAATTTGGATTCAAGAATTCAGTCATAATCGGTATTCGGTACACTAGTTTAAGGATCCATTCACAGGACACTGCCTCTAGGATATTGACTGTGATTGTAAGGAATGCCAAGAGCAATGGATGAATGATTACGAGGAGAAGGAAGATGAACTAGAGTGGTATGACTATTGAGGCTTCCAAAAACCTTATTTCTAGAAGCCTTGGGATGAGGAAGAAGTCGAACATACATTCAAAGTCTCTTACAAAACCCTAAGACTGGCCACCACTACCCACTCCATCCAAAAACAAAGCCTCCAAATCAAATCCTGAACCTCCATTGTTCATGATATATGAAACCACCTCCAGTCCTAAATATACCTTCCCACCAAACCACCTATTCAAAAAGAATAAACAAAACAACACTCCAAAAATACTACATGTTATTCCATCCACCAAGCAGAAAGAGCTAGTAAGCTTCCAAGCCTCCGCCCAACATGCCATACTTATCAGAGCATTAGGAAAGCAGGCTACAGACTATCTATTCTAAAAAATGTAAACTTGGAACCGCAATACTACACTTTCTTGATCAACAATGAAAAAATTCCCTCACTAGAAGAACAAATCCATCTCCTGAAATACGAATGCGCTAAAATCCAAAATTCCTAAAAATCCATAGTATTTCCAAAAACATATCCTCCATGAGGTTCAGGCCAACCCTGTTCCACCTACCTACCTCATTTATCCATACCTATGGTATTCACTCCAGCTCTAAGAGATAAACGGGAGGAATTTGATATAGCCAAATATGTATGGAAAAGGAAAGATGCCATGGTATCCCAAAAGAAATCCAAGATGACACAAGATCAGGTCAAAAAGATGAAGTATTCAAGATAGGTTCAATATTATGCTAATAAAGTGGTCCCAAGACATACTTCCCTATTACATAATCCCATAGTACCAGACAATAACCTGGATATGTAAAGCACAGAAACATAAAGTGAAGAGTAACCAGATGAAGACTAAAATTGCATCAAAAAATGTCTTCTTAGTAACATAAAGTCATTTCCAAATAATATTACAGAAGATGATTCAATCATCTCAGATCAAGTGGTCCTAGTGCTTGATGTTACAGATACTAGAGATATCATTCCTCAGCAATCCATCAAGGACAACCAGAGAAGGAATATCTAAAATCCATTACTAAACTCTTAGGCTTTGAACCTAAAGAGAATACAAAACACTCATCTCATACTGGTTCTACAGATGTATGTTCTGAAACTGGTAATAGATTTCCTTGTAGAAATATACATAAAGAGAATGATTTATTTGTTGATGCTCTAGTACATTCCAAGGATATTGATGCAACTAATGCTGTTGAATCTGCAATAAAGTATAGAAGGCTATCCATCCATTTATATGGACCACTCCTAGAAACCAAAAATCTCAAAAGTTGTCAATGATCAAGACAAGATAAGAGACCATCCAATCATAGAAAGAAAGCTAGATCTAGGTATAATGGCATACAACTATGGGAAGTGGATTCCACACCTTCATTCTCGATGACATCAATATTTCTTCCTGGACCAAAAGGATCCAAGACTTTTATACTTAAATGGCAACAAAGAATCTAGCTATGTGGGATAAATACATTATACTCTCAGAGTTCACATCCAAATTCTCCAGAATACTTAGATACTGGTGGAACTCTCTTAGTATTATTGATAAGAACACATATCTGACATCACAGGACTTTGCCTTCAATATTTGGATCCCACATGAGGTTTTGTAGAGACACAAGGCAAAGATAGGAAAAGCTTCTACGATATCTCTTCTAGATGAATTGCCTATCTTTTGACAGAAATGTCATCGATATCCAATTCTATAAGATGGCGAAGATCTAATTTGAGCTGGGTAGAGACACCAGCCTGAATCAAGCCTTCGTATCATCACTGTCTAAGATTCTAGTAGGCCACACAATGGCAACTGTAGAGGAGAAGTTCAAATCCATAACTGTCCCACAGATAGGCTACATCCAACAGGACATCTTCCAAGCTTTGGATAGTATATGCATAAAGAGATTTATACTAAAGTAGATCATACAGAATAATCTATCCCTCAATCGAGCCTACAATAGAGATGAACTTCTCACTAGGTCCAACTGCTCCTACCCATATAGTAAGACAAGATCAAAAAGGTAGTTGTTGATTAGGAGGTTCAACTTCTGAGGCCTCCCAACGACAAAAGCAAGGCAGTCTTGTGAACCAAGAACTTTAGATGGAGGATCCCAACAAGCTAAAAGAATAAAAATGGCTTCTTTATCTGTAGAAAGCCTAGCCACTATGCTAGAAATTGTCCTCAAGCTAAAAATTTAAAGGACTCTATCCACCTCTTTAAAGAAATAGTTGATCATGTAGAAATCTATATCAGTAAAGAAAATGACCTTGAATCGATCTTATCTCAGGAAAAAAATTGACGAAGGACACCCTCTTCTCCATAGATGTATACAAAGATTCAAGAGATATTTATGCTGATGATTTCTATCTGTTATGCAATATCAGAGAAGACAATTAGAAATCATCCAACTAAATCCTCACGTTCAAAATAGTAGGAATTCTATCTTCTAAAATAATAGGTTGCCCTCTAGATTTGTTCATACAATAAGTGGATCCCTTATATCTATCTGTCATCCAAGAAAGAACAACCTTCTATGAGCTTCAAGTATTCAAAAAGTATGGTGGATCCATTCTAAAGTCATTTGGAGTGCACCCAAAATATCCTTTATACTATGTGCTTATAGAACTAGCCAATGACTTCCTACAAGAACTCCTGTGGATATTTTTATACATGTGCCTTCAGTACTACATTCTCATAGAGTTCAAATATGATTCCTTCAGGCATTTTGATTGAATCCAACTAGCTTTAAAGAGATTCATGTTGTGGTTCAAGCCACAATAATACTGGATTAGATACATCAAAGATTCCTATAATGTAATGGTCTTTATGTGGCATCATTCTGTAGAAATCACAAGTCACGATATCCAAGCTCAATTGAAAATTTCACTCCTCTAGAAATTTTCAGTTTCAATACTCTCCCTGAAAGATGAATTTTATGAATCTCATTGCTTCATATTCTAGCAAAATGGATGTATTTTTGAAAAAATCTGCTAAAGAAATGGGGAAAGCAAAACTACACCGATGATCATCCCCACTGGGATGATGTTCGAAGAGCAATAAAAGAATACAATCAACCGTATGAAATCATGAGATATAAAGTCACCAACTTCATCAAAAGCATACGGATGAAAGCTCCCCCAAAAGAATGCAAAGATTCATTACCTAGCAGAAGGATTTACTTTACCAGATTGATAAAGAGAAGCTTGGAAGGCCAAGGATGCCTCAGGAAGAAGGACAATATTGATTAGTGGAAGGAAGAATAATATGCGAGCTCATTGCCGACACCATCCAACACTGCCTAAAAGATGACGTCAGATGACATATGCAATAAAGTTACCCTCTCCAGTGGATTACCCTTTCCAGTGGGTTACCCTCTATAGTTGGTTACCCTTTCTAGTGGGTTACCCTCTCTAGTGGGTTATCCTTTTCAGTGGGTTACCTCATATCTAAGGAAATTATGTCAGATGGGTTACCATTTCCAGTGGGTTACCCTTTAAAGTGGGTTCCCTCATCTCTAAGAAAACCCTCTCAAATAGGTTTGTCTACAAGTTGTTGGTCCACCTGCTTGCAGGATATTGACACCTACTTGCACATGTTGTCACATGCCAACAATATTAGTATGTTTGGTTTTTATTTATCCTATCACATATTAGTGGGACCCAATTTGAATAAAGTAGGTTGTAAATATCTTTTAGAAGTTTGTACCAAGCATAAGGCTTATCTAGTCATAATGGATAAGGCTTATCTGTGAGGAAAAATAAGGCTTATCTAGTCATAATAGATAAGGCTTATCTCTTAGAAGATAGGATAGAGAAAGAATATTTTATTTCAATTTTATATGTACTTTAAGCTTAGAGCTTCCTTCTCCTATAAAAAGAAGCATAGGCCTTTAGTTGGAGTTCATCAATTTTTCCACTAAGAGATTTACTCTCTACTTGGTCAAAATCCTCCAACTAAATCCTCTCTTTTAATTTTTCAAGTTATTAATAAAGATGTTTTTCTGATAAACTCTCTCTTTTGTTTTCTCTTTTTCAAAGGGATGGGTACTTTGATCATTTAGGTAGGAGTAGTGGGGTAAGGAAATTGGCTTGTTCTTCACAATAGCATTCTGATTTTGACAAACACGTAGATTTGATATCTGATGTAGTACATACTTATTTGTATATTCTTGAGAGAAATGGGCTAGGGAGAGCCGTTGTAAGACACATTTATGTCATATATGGAACAAATTATACTAGGTGACTAATGATTTGTTGATCATTTATAAGAAACCTATGGTGTGTTTATTAAAAGTTTTAATTTTGTATGGCGTACCGCCTATATGGATGTGAAATCACTTATCTTATTAGAAAGGTTAGAGTCCGTGTCAGTGATGTTGATTGGAGCTTTGATTTCGTATGGAGTGCTGCTTAAATTGTCATAAAACCGCCTGTCATATTGGAAAGTTTGGAGCTCTATTGTTAATCAGCTAGTTACTATTGTTGGTAGGAGTTCATGCCCCACTGTCTCTTTATCTATTTGGTATAAGAGTTATCCCCACTCCCAGAGGAAGGGAGGTAGCAAGTGTTACAATATTTGTTGTTTGTTTACGTGTGAGCCAACATTACAGTTTTAGTATTTACCTTACTTTTTCTTAGTTGTTAAACTTCGATTCATCCGTAGTCATCATTTTCTAGTTATCATTACTAAAGTCTTGTAAATATTAGGAGTCATAGTATTTCTTTTAACAGTGTCAGTGTTTTCTAGTCATTATTTTCAGAGTCCTATACATAATCGAGTCGTGTTCCATTTTCATAGATTTTAGAAAAAATATTTTGAGTATTTTCTTAGATATTTATCACAAATACATTGATTCATTATAGTCCAAAAAAACACAAAAATATGTCCATCTCAGAGTCTTCTTCTTGTGCGTCCAGTCCATGTAAATCTCTACCTTGATTGAATATGTCTTCCACCCTCAGTAAAACTCTGTCAAGTACGTATGACTACCTGTAAGAAGTAGATGTGTTACCCCTAGAACAAAAAATATCCACCACATATCTACCTCTACTAATCCCCAACTCAGCCTTTGTAATGAAGATGTGTAAACTGTGGTTGTAGATTCGTTCTTTGGTAAAATAATGACCAAAATGAGTTAAAGAATAAATTGTTGCATCAAAACTAAACCAGCATCCTATTTTTGCAACTCAGGAGAAATAGTTTATCACTTTACAAATGCTGGAAGATTTTCCACGATAGTGGAAAACCCAAGGCTTCACCCATATCCATTTTTGTGTTGTTAGGGTCACATTGATGTATTATGAAAGAAAAGGCCAGCCAGTAGTGGCATGTATTTAACTTCTTGATACCAGGTACAACGAATACCAGCATGCAAATTTGGGTACCTCAAAGATCACACTGAACACTGGGATAGTCTTTGTCTCTATATTTCCCAACTTTAACTCCCTCCCTGATCTGTATCTAATGGAGGCATTGAAGATCAAGTTCAGATTATTGGATCTCTACAAGTCAATGATGCAATCTAGGAAATACTCCACTATTAGGTAGCTTGGCAGTTCTAGAATTATGTTATGGATCTATCTTTTCTATGTAGAGAGAATGCATTACTCCTAGTGAATGTCGTTACTTTTATGGGTCCAGAATCTTATTTGAATATCATTTTTATAGGTCATGTTGTTTATAGTGAAGGGGTTATGGTTGATCCACAGAAGGTTGCAGTGGTTAAGAAGTGGCCTAGACTCATGACTCTAATCGATATTCGAAGCTTTATGGGTTTAGTGGGTTATTATAGGAGGTTTTTGGAGAGCTCTTCATTGATTGATGCACCTTTGACTAGGTTGACTTAGTGAAGGTGAAGTTTTTATGGTCCAACGCTTGTGAAAGGAGCTTCAAGAAATTGAAATATAAATTGACTTCTGCTCCAGTTTTGACTTTGCCTGAGGGTAGTGATGACTTTTTGGTTTATTGTGATTGTCCCATGTGGGACTTGGTTATGTATTAATGCAGCATGGCAAGGTGGTGGAGTATGCTTCTAGGCAGTTGAAAGTTCATGAGAGGAATTATCAAACTCATGATTTAGAGTTTTTGGCTATGGTATTCGCATTGAAGATTTGGCAGAATTATCTATATGGGGTCCTTGTTGACATCTCTTCAGATCATAAGAGCCTACAATATGTATTTACCCAGAAGGAGTTGAATCTCAGGTAAAGGAGATAGCTTGATGACATAATCCAAATTAGGGTCTTGTCGTAATGGGAACCTCAAGTCCAATGGAAACTGGAGACCACCCTCGAAACCCACTCCAACAAACAAACAAATACCCTGAGTGAGATGAATTCCGAATATATTACAAGATAGCCAATTTGAAGATACAATAACTTTGAGATAGGTCTACTTACTAGACAAACCCAACCAAGTCAATCTGTCCAATAATTAACCAACCAAACAAAAAATGATAATCCAATGCATATATATATATATATACATATCTCATGACCAGTCCATACCCAAGTCCATAGTTGTCCATACAAAGCCTCTAAACCAAACCAAAGAGTATCTAGTCGGGATATGTCCCTGACCATAGCCAAAAGTCAAAGTTTATTAAAATACCAAATTATGTAAAGTAATCTAAGACATAAAATAGATGCCTTCTGAACTATGGAATCTCACCACTTCAATCCAAAATTGACTGTTCGCGAATTTGATCAATGAGCCAAAGGAATAGTATAACTGGTTCTGACATCACGTGAGGATACAGCCACCCAAAGACTGGTTAGCAGGTGAACACTATCAAGTACTCAGGATAAGGATACAAAAATGCCAACCCTTAAAGCCAAGCAAACAACCATATGCATACATATCCATATGTATATGTATATATGATCCATGCCAAGAAAGGGAATCGAGTTTAGCATGCCTTTAAAACCATTAACCTGGGTATGTCTATATTAACCTTCACAATCCACCCATGGGCTATATGGTTCTAGTGTCACCTCCTGGACGGGCCTCGATGCATGCAAGTGTAATTAGGGGATTCTCGTGTACCCCATAAGTATATAGATGGTCTCTATGACCAATCCTTATGTCGGCAAACATTAGTTTCTAGTTTTCATCCATTGGATTCAAACTTCACGATTAGCTATCACACTCCTCCATTTAATGCCCAATTAAAACCATTTCCACAAAACCAAGCCACCAATTTTATTATTATTAATCGATGCTATTATAAGTGGTATCGTCATACCGACAATAGCTTGCAATCAATGTCTTTAGCCAACCTTAGGGGATTCCCATTTACCCCATAGTTTACATTATTAAGTTCACTTAGGGGATTCCCATGTACCCGCAAGTACATCATTATTAGGCTTACTTGAGGGATTCCCGTGTACCTTACAATGGTTTCATTATTAAGTTTTTCTTGAGGGATTCCCATGCACCCCACAAGATAGTCATCATTCAAACCAATTTCATTATTCCATTCGCTTGGGGGATTCCCCTGTACCCCATAAGGTTTTCATTCAAAATAGTTTTATTACCACAACGGCATTACCATTTAACCTTTCCAAACTGTTTAAACCAGTTCAAACCATTCATACTATTCAAAACTATTTAACCCATTCAAAAACCATCCAAACCAATTTAGGGACCTATAACCAAACCGCACGATGCAATAGTTTTAATGAAAGTCCAACAATATAGTAGAAATACTCACATAGGCATTTTATCAAACATGTTGAGGGAATACCTTAACCAAGACCAAAACCAGAGCATAAACCACCAAGTCTAGGGTTACCCATGACCCATTTATTAAACCACAATCAATAAGCATCCATATTGCAAACCATAACCAAAATACGTAAAAACATAGTTTGAACCAAAAGTAAACAATACTTATCAATATGCATCAAACCCTCAACATTGGTATTCAAATCCACCATATATAATTCAAAATCAATATGTAAAATATACTAAAACATGCCTTTAGTTGGAACTAACAATAAGGGAGGAGTACATGCCTTATACAAGATGATTCATGGAAGAAAACTTGACTCTTGAGCCCTTGCAAGAATACTTGTAGAAACCCTAGCCTTAATCTTCAAGAGAATGTTTAGAGAGAGTATTTGAGTGTTTTGATCTTCAATGAATGTTATGAGAGGCTAAAATAAGTTACATAACGTGGGGACTTAAGGGTTTTGGGGTGGGAAATGTTCGAAAATCCCTATGCTTAAAAGCTGAAACCCAACCCGCAGGAGGGTATAACTCACCCCCTAAACCATCCCCTAGGGTAAAAATGGTACCCTAAATCATACCATTGACCTCCTCTTGGTAACCCATAATGACCAACATACGACCATACATTCCCAACTCTTATGCCAAGGTACGAGAAGTACCCCTAAACCATACCTTAGATAGATTCAACTAGGCTAATCAATAAGAATCATACGACTTGGCATCATATGACTTGTCATCATACACCTTGTATCTTACCAGATGACTAGTGTGATGTTGAGTCATATATTGGATAGAAACCAACATAAAACGCACTTTCTAACATACGAGAGAGGGTCACCAAGTCATATCATAGCATACGACTCGCATGCATGAGTCGTACTATAACACCCCATATTCAAGTACGTGTATTGGCGTATTCAAGTACGTGTATTGGTCTTATTTATATGGAATTAATTTTTTATTTTATTTATATCATAATTTGTCCGTCGATGGTTTCATGCGAAGGCTATTGAATAAGCTTTCCAACGATATAAAGATTTTTAAAAATGGATAGGTTTCGGATATAATCGAGTATGTTCGAAACTATAAAACAGTGGTCGGGATATTTGGAAATAGTAAATGTGCAGGAAAATTTCCTGCACACAAACTACTGAGGCCAGCCAAATTTTTGGGTCAACTTAGAACAATCATAACTCCCTTAATATAATAAACTAGGAGAGCTGCGACCTATAAAAAGAAATATCTTTAAGTCTTCTTTCCAATGCAATTAGTTTCATCCAAATCCAACATCTGAGTAAGGAGTTATACTCATTTTACTTCAGCCTATCAAAATAGATTTTTAGGGTCAACTTCAAATGACCATAACTCCTTGTACAGGATGAACTGGGTGGCCTACTTTATATTAAATGAAATCCCTTTGAATTATCCTTCCAACGATACCAGTTTCACCCAAATCTGTTATCGGAGCAAAGAGTTATGGTCGATATACTTTAGCTTATCAAAACAGTCCACCAAAGGACAGATTTGACATTATTTAAATTTTAAAGGCATTTTGGTCATTTCCTACTATATTATGGACGGGAATATGTGTATATATACATGTATATGAGTTCAAAAATTCATTTTCATCATCAATCATTGAGGAAGAACAAACCCTAGCCAAATTTGACCTTTAAATTACTTTTGATTCAACCGTAGAAATTCCAAAGTAATCCGATAACTGCGTTTGTCATCTCGAGAGCTTCAAACGGCACCTATTATTTGTGCTAACAGGATTGCATAATCAAGAGGTGAATTCTAAGGTATGAATATTATTTTCCTTTGTTCTTTTCCATATGTATATGTGTGATAGAGGATTATATGTATTGGTTGTTATTGAAAGGTGATGAAAATAGGGTTATGGACTATTTTGCATAGTTTTGTTGTATTGAATTGTGGAAAGTGGATATGGTAATTGAGTGATGGAAGGTGGATATGGTAATTGAGTTATGGAAGGTGGATATGGTGATATACTATTGAATTAATAATTATTTATGTCTATGGCTCAATTTGGTTTAATGGATTAGTTGGAAGGATAAATGAATCCAAACTTGATATTAGAGGATGTTGTATGAATATGCATGGCACTTTTAACCTACAGAGGTATGGACAAACAAAAAATACCATTCATACATTGGAAGATATGCTTTGAGCCTGTTCAATTGATTATTGTGGTAGTTGGGTTGACCACTTACCTCTTATGGAATGTTCGTACAATAATAGCTATCACTCTAGCATTGGTATGCTCCATTTGAGGCATTGTATGGTAGAAGGTCTAGATCTTCTATTGGGCTGTTCAAAGTTGGTGAGGCAATATTGTTTGGTCCTGATTTAGTTCATCAAGATATGGAGAAATTAAAGGTGATATGGGATAGGCTTAACACTGCCCAAAGTTGCCAAAAGTCCTATAAGGATGTAAGGCAAAGAGAGTTGAAGTCTGATGTGGGTGATTAGGTGTTCTTGAAGGTGTCTCCCATGAAGGAAGTGATGCACTTTAGAGAGAATGAGAAACTTAATCCCCATTATGTTGGTCCTTATTTAATTTTGAAGAGAGTGGGAAGTTTTGCTTATGAGTTAGAATTGCCTTCGAGTTAGGGTTTTATTCACCTTGTGTTTCATGCATCCATGTTAAGTAAATGCTTCGGTGATCCTTCTTTGGTGGTGACTATTGAGAATATTAGTGTCCCGGACTCCCTGTCTTGCGAAGAGGTTCTGGTAGAGATCTTAGATAGACAACTTCATAGATTGTAGACTAAGGATGTATCATTGGAAAAGGTATTTTGGAGGAACCATAAAATGGAAGAAGAAACTTGGGAGGCAAAAGAGGATATGAAGGCTAAGTATCCATTTCTATTCCATGTGATTGATGAAGAAGCTTAAGGTATGAATTATATTCTTCTTTGTTGTTATTCGGGTTTATCTTTTGATTTTGGTGTATTGTTATCATTCTCATGTAAAACATGTCTTAGCTCATCATTCGATGATGAATGATCCTTAAAAGGGGATAATGTAACACCCTTAAAATTTTGAGTATTTTATTTTTGGCTTCCCATTCTTGAAATATTGATGTTTGACTCAAATTTTGTTCAGGGATGTTAAAAGGGCAACTTGAAATAGTTTTTGAATTTTTAGATGGGGTTTGGGGTGGTTTTAGGTCACGAAGGCAGTAAGCCTCCACGATATTAGCCTACAAAAGAGGTTAGTCTCCGCAATAACCTCCATGACATGAAAGATAATCACTGTAATAAGGTTCCTGACATAGAGGTTGGACCTCTATGATAAGGTTTGTGCCACAGACCTATTGTAATTTTGGGCTTTCTTGTTCTTTTTAAAATGGGATGAGGGGTAAAAGGGGTCGATACTTGAAACTCATCTTTGCCGATGTGAGATTTGTTTATGGTAACTATGTACATGATATGCACTTTATATTTTAGGGATGGAATTAACCTTTTTAGATTTCTCTAGTACGTGTGTCCAACACGTACTAGGGCCCTTTCAGCAGAGAAAGCTAAACCAATACAGCCCGTGGGTGCCTTTAGGATGGTAAAGCTATACAGTCCAGGTTAATGATTTAAAAATACATGCTAAACCTTGTTCCTCTTTTTCCCAATATATGATATACATATATATGTACATATTGCACATGATGTTGGGCATTGGGTTTTACTCGTATTCATATTATGGATTATGGCCTTACTTTACTACTTTATCCCTGAATTACATGCTAGTACTCCAACCGCTAACCATCTTCAGACGTTGTATCCCCATGCAATGCACAGTCCAAGGCAAGTCTACATCTCCTGCATAGTGTTTAGGTGTTAGTGGTTAGATCGAGAGTTGACTTGAAGTAGTGAGCTTTTATCCTTCGAAAGACTTTATTTCACATTTTGGTTTCCCTTGTCTTAGACTTTATTTTAGATTCGTTTTGGCTATGGTTCGAGGCTTGTCCCAATATTCTAATGGTATTCGATTTTGTTAGAGGCTTTGTGGGAAATATGGTTGATGTTTGGTATTAGTATTTGGTATTGTGGATGTTTTTTAGATATTGATCTCATATAGAATTTTAGGTTTATCTTTTCTATATTGTCATATATTTATTTGTTATATTTAAATAGGTTAAGGGGGTGGTCTCTGATCCTCGGTGGACTTGTGGTACCTGTCACGACCAAGCCCTAGTTTGGATCATGACAAAGTTGGTATCAGAGCCTAGGTTTAGTGTCATTAGGTGTCTACAAAACCATGTCAGGTAGATTCTCTTTTATGGGTGTATAGCATACCACACTTATAAGAGAGAGGCTATGAGGCACTTAGGAATGTTTCCCTTTTTTGTTTGTCTTATTTTTGGGCTATAGAGTCTAAGGTCTTGGACACCTATAACCCCAATTTATTCCCCTTTCAGATCATGCCTCCTAGATAATCTAAAACTTATGCAAACTCATCTATCCCTAAGGACAATGTTGTCGAATCTCATCTAACTTATAGGGTACATACTCGGTTTAGGATCGCTGCTTCTAATATCCCTGTAGAGTCCCACCTGCCTCTACTGATCCTTCTCCAGAGGGTGACATTCATGTTCAGTTACCTCGGGGAGATATCACTAATGCTAAGTTCCACCAATCTATTCATCTATTGACTTAGTTGGTGACATCTCAGTAACGCCAGATAGGTTCTGCTGGTATTTTTAGGAGTTTATTTGAGGCTACTAGAGTTGACCAGTTTATGAGGATGAGCCCTCCAACTTTTACTAGTACTAAGGTTGAGGAGGATCCTTAAAGTTTTAAAGATAAGATAGAGAAGATCTTTTAGGTTATGCATACTATTGATGTAGAGGGTGTGGAATTCATTAGTTATTAGTTGAAGGATGTGGCATAGTAATGGTACGAAGAGGGGGAGCAACTTAGGGGGATGATGCTAAATCTTCTTTGTGGTAGCATTTCTCTAGTGCATACCTTTACCACTTTTTTCCTCAGGAGTTGATAGAGGAGAAAGCAGACAAGTTTGTCAATGTGAAGCAGGCAGGATGTCAGTGAAGGAGCATGCCTTGAAATTCCACCAGTTGTCTTGATATGTTCCTGAGCTAGTGTCTAGCCTTTGGGCTAGAATGAGAAAATTTTCTCTTGTTTGTCTTATGACTTGATTTTGGAGAGAAAAGTTGCCTTGTTAAACAAGGATATGGACATCTCTAGACATGTGGTGTATATACAATAGGTTAAAAAAAAGTAAGTAGATATAGGAGAGAAGTAGAGTAAGAAGTTTTTCTATTCATATAAGGGTAGAGTTCAGCAGCAGAGTAGTAGAGATGGTGGGAAATAGTTTAAGAAGAGGTGGGGAAACTCAAGTTCTTATATAATGGCTAATGCTCCTTATTTAAAGTCATCCGAAGATCATCACTTTTAGAGTAGTGATAGTTCTAGGGCGCAGGGTGTCAATGTCAGGCCTATAGGGCCCAGTTAGCTCCGCCATATTCTCCTTATAAACTGTGTGGTTGGTTGTATCATAGATTCTGTGATAAAGGGAAAATTAGTGTTTTAATTATGGCCTGCTAGGATATATGTTGAGGGGTTTCCCTGGGGGCAAGGTTGCTTCAGGGGCCAATAAGGTTCCAGATGCCACGTCGTCAGGTCCTGCACCAAAGGTGCCACATCTAGTACCGGCACAAGTCAGAATTGCTTGTATGCTCTTTCTACCCATTAGGAGTGTAAGGCATCACCTAATGTCATCACTGGTATGTCAAAGCTCTTCTCTCTTTATTTGTACTATAAACCCCTTTTGTGTTTCTACCCTAGTGGAGACTTTGTGGTTACTATAAGAGTCTATAGGGGCTGTGTGGTATCTGTTGGTGGTAGGGAAACATTGGTAGATATGTTTGAATTAGACATGCTAGATTTTGATGTTATTTTGGGGATGGAATGGTTGCATTCGTTCTATGCCTATTTAGATTGTCGAACCCATAAGGTTATTTTCCAATTCCCTAATGTGCCAGTTATTGAGTGGAAAGAGAGCTTCTTAGTGCCTAAAGGAAGGTTCATATCAAATCTTAGAGCCTAGAAATTGATTTCCAAGGGGTGTCTTTATCATCTGGTTGGGTTAAGGATTCTAACTTTGAGGGTCCTACTTTACGATCCATTCTCATGGTTAGTGGATTTTCTAAGGTCATCCTTGATGATCTTCCTAGTGTCCCTCCCGACAGGGAAATTTATTTTGGGATTGATCTTCTTTGGGACACTCATCCTATCTCTATCCCTTCTTATAAAATGGCTCTGGCTGAGTTGAACAAACTTAAGGAGTAGTTAAATGATTTTATCGACAAGGGTTTATCCACTATAGTGTGTCTTCGTGTCGTGCTCCTATTGATGTTGAACATAAAAAAGATGGTTCTCTTTGAATATTTATTAATTATCGTTAGTTGAACAAGGTAACTGTGAGGAATAAGTACCCTTTTTCTAAGATTGATGATTTGTATAACCAACTTTAGGTGCTAAGTATTTCTCTAAGATTGACCTCCATTGGGTTATCATCATTTTAAGATTAGGGAGGAGTATATCCCTAAGACTACCTTTCATACTCGGTATGGCCATTACAAGTGCTTGGTCATGTCTTTTTGGTTGACCAATGCCCTGGTGGCATTTATGAATATCACAAATTGGGTATTCCGTCCATTTTTGGACTTATTCGTGATTGTGTTTATAGATGATATTCTGGTATATTCAAAAAATGAGGTGGATCATGCCAGTCACCTCTATGTTGTGTTGTAAACTATAAAACATCAGCAATTATATGCTAAGTTTTCAAAGTGTGAGTTTTTGTTGAATGACATTACTTTTCTGGGTCATGTTATTTCTAGTGAAGGGATCATGGTGGACCATAGAAGGTTGCAGCTATTAAGTGGCCTAGATCCATGAATCCAACCGATATTCGAAGCTTCTTGGGTTTATAGGATTTTTATAAGAGGTTTGTGGAGAGCTTTTCATTGATTGTTGCACCTTTGACTAGGTTGACGCAGAAGAAGGTGAAGTTTTTATGGTCCAATGCTTGTAAAGGAAGCTTTGAGAAGCTGAAAGATAAATTGACTTGTGCTCTGATTTGACTTTTCCTGAGGGTAGTGCTGGCTTCGTGGTTTATTGTGATACATCACGGGTGGGACTTTGTTGTGTATTAATGAAGTATGGAAAGGTAGTGGTGTATGCTTCTTGGAAAATGGAAGTTTATGAGAGGAATTATCCAACTTATGATTTGGAGTTGTTGGTTGTGATATTCGCAATGAAGATTTTGTGGCATTATCTATATGGGGTCTATGTTGACATCTTTTCATATCATAAAAGCCTGCAATACGTATTTACCCACAAGGAGTTGAATCTCAGGCAGAGGAAAAGGCTTGAGTTTCTCAAGGACTATGACATGATTCTCCACTATTATCCAGGTAAGGCTAACGTGGTTGTTAATGCTCTTAGAAGGTTATCTATATGGAGTTTGTCTCATGTGGAGGAGGAGAAGAAAAACCTGGTGAATGATATTCACCGTTTGGCTAATCTTGGAGTTTGTCTCTTAGATTTTGAGGACGGCGATGTGTTTATGTAAGAGGTGGTGAAGTCATCTCTTGGCACTGAGGTTAAGGAGAAGCAGGTGTAGGATTCTATCTTGATGAAATTCAAGGATGATGTGGGTAAGCATAAGGTAATGGCTTTTGAGATTGGTGGTGTGATGAGTGGTTATTTTACCTCTTATTTTCACTCAACATTCATGTACATTACCTTGTTTTGAATGAATAAATGAGACATATTCATGAGTAAATACACTAATATCCACTCTTTGCAGACATAGAGTTGAGGAGATCAAAAAATATGGATTGGAGCTAAAAATGAAAAATAGGAAGCAAAGAAGAGTGCAGCTGAAGACCTAGACTACATCAGCTTCAGTTACCGCGACTGTGGTCCTCAATCTGCGGTCACGGTCAGTCAAAACGGTCATCATAATGCGGTGGTGGCACACAACTGTGGTCGCATAGACGTGATCGCAGACAGACATGTGCGATCGCGGTCATGCGGGTATATGCCCAGGGGCAGATCTGTAAAATCACTTAGACAAATTCCAAACCATATATAAGAAAAAACCCTTTCGTCTTTGGGTATTTCTTTCCTCATAAGATATCTTTGAATTCTAGAATTAAAACCCTAATTGGGCAAGTGTGTAATTAACTTTGGAGGCTAAATTTCTTAGGATTTTTGTGAAGAATGAATGCTTTGGATAATCCTTATGGTATATGTCTCTTTACTTCTTCATGAGTAGCTAAGTAATTTAGTCTTAGGATTATGTTGAGTAGAGTGTAATTTGTGCGTGGGTATTGTTGTGTTTTCATGATTATTAGTTGTTAAGTAAGGATTTCACCATTGCTTGAGGTTGTGAGATGGAAGTTGATAGGTGAAAGCCCCAAATCTCCAAATGGGTTTGATGGGTGAAAACCTCAAACTCTAAAAACCCCTTATCATCCTCGAAAGAGGGATGAAGGTGAATATGAGGTAACCCATAACATCCTTGAAAGAGGGTTATAGGGGGACAAGGCAATGGTGGGCAATTAAGCCTATGGTTTACTCCCTTTTGCAATCTTAGAAATAAGTGTATTAGGAGTGCAAAACATGTCAAGAGCATCATCTTAGAAATAGGGATGCTTGATTGAGGTTTTAGGTGATTATGAATTTCACAGTTGTTAGGTGCTCGAAAGAGCCAATGGGTGCATTGTGGTTTTATTGAAATATTGACCACAATGACCTTCGACCTAGCCTATTCTTTATTTAACAACTAAATTTCATGCTAAACTATCATTAACCCACATATTTTTTCCTTTAGGTAGACATAATCCCAAGATTTTCTCCAACATCGTTGGTTAAAACAAAAGTGTTGTCTCTTAATCATTTGCTAAAGATCATACAAAAAGTTCCTAAACAAATCCCCCCATTTTATTTTACATGTCATTTTTTTTGGCATTCTGGGTAATCTCGTAGTAATTTGAGCACACGTAGTGTTTGAAGTGTATTATTCGCTCCTTGAGATTCGACTCCAATTCAAATTGGGTTACTTGAGAATGACCGCCTCACCCCTCAATTATGGGAGTGAGTTCAACGTTATCAAAATGGCTCCATTGTAGGGGAGTGAAATTGATTTAACTTGTTTAGCATTCTTACTCTGGAATACCCAGCGTGGTGTAATTTAATTTATTTGTTGGTTTTGAATCTTTTGTAGTTAATCAAAGCGTAAACAGAGCAATGAGTGATAACGCAATCAATATGGGCCCCCTCGATGCCCCTCGTGATGATGCAACCCAATTAAATGAAGCAGGACAAACAAGTGCAATTCGCATTCCACCAACCAATGGAAATAGAGTGTTTCATGTGACTAGCATTATGCTTCACATGTTACAAATGAATGGTTTGTATGGGGGTCAAGCATATGAGGACCCAAATGTCCATTTTAAGAACATTACGGAAGTTTGTGCGCCATTTAACATAGCACACATTACATAAGAATCCATCTGACTTCGACTTTTCCTACTCTCGCTAATGGGTGAGGCAGTTTTATGGCTTTGCTCACTTCCACCCAGCTCAATTACATCATGGGAAGAGCTTACCATAGTGTTTCTTGATAGATACTTCCCACCATAAAAAATGCTTCAAAAGCGGGATGAGATTGTAAACTTCCATCAAATGAAGGGAGAACCATTATTTGAAGCTTGGGAGAGGTTTAATGAAAAGTACCCCAATGCGCAAATTATGAGGTCCCAAAAAAGATGATCCTCAAGATTTTCTATAGTTCTCTTGATCCATAGAACAAAACGGTGGTGGATAATGTGGCAGACGACTTTATAGTGAGATTGCATCATCTTGTGGCCTTCCGATTGATAGGAGAAGTATCAAAAAAAAATCAGGCTTGGCATACCCGAGATACCAAAGTTTCCAAAACCCCTTATACTACCTCTTGGTTGCTAATGAATAATGAAAATGAGAAGAAAAAAGGAGGATAACATGGCCAAAATGATGACCCAAATTGAGCTCTTGACAAAGCATGTTATGGGTGCACCTGCGCAAGCGGTAAACATCGTAGCATCAAAATCTTATAAAGTTGATGAAGAGGTAAAGAAGTTAGATGGATAAATCTGGTACTTGATAAAATACTAGGGGGTTCCCGCCCTACCTATAAAAGGTTAGGTGGGAACCAAGGTTGGATGGACTGTGAGCGGGAACGGGATTGAAGAGATCATGAATGTGACTATGAACATTATGTCCCTCCTCATGATCTAGCTCAATCCAAGGAATCTAGTGTCATTGACCCTAAAAAGTTCAAGACCGGGGATATTTTAGAAAGGGTCTTGAATAGAGTATAAGGCCCAGACAAGATGGTCCATGAGTTGAAGGGTGATTTCTCTAAAATCTCTCAAATGGTGGTGTCTCACTCTGCCTCTATCAAGAAATTGGAGACCCAAGTGCGGTAAATATCCACGCAATTAAATTCTAGACCTAGAAGTGGACTTTTGAGTGACATAATTGCTGACCCAAAGATCGATGCCTAAGTCCTAGCAATTGTCACAAGGAGTGGAAGAGCACTTGAGGAACCTTATAGATAAGACATAAGTGAGAATATACCCAAGGCCAAATCAAAGGAGGTGACGCCTTAAAGAAGAGAGGTAAATGATGATAAAGAGGTTAATGAAAGCGATGAGTAGGTGGTTGAATTTGAAAGGCCACAAGTTGAAGCAAGAACAACCATCCAAGTTCCTCCCTATTTCCTCAACGTTTGTATAAAAAAGAGGAGAATGAAAAATTGAGGAAGTTCATGGCTAAACTTAGTAACCTATCGATAAACATCCTATTGCTTGAAGCTATCCAAGAGATCTTGGGATAGGCTAAGTTGATATCCTAGAAGAAAGTTGTTAAAGGTGATACTATTGAGGTCACTCATGGATGTTGCTCTATCATGGATAGCAAGGTTGTAGAAAATAAAGATGACCCTGGAGCATTCTTTATTCCTTGCACAATTTGGACATATGAATTTGCAAAATCTCTATGTTACCTTGGTGGGAGAATCAACTTAATTCCTCTTTTCATATACAAGAAACTTGGTTTGGATACCCCGATGCCAAGCTCTATGCAACTCTTGATGGCAGACCGCTCTATAAAAAGGTCGGTGGGTATATTGTTTGACGTCCTTGTGAAAGTGGATAAGTTCATTCTCCTGATTGATTTTGTGGTATTGGATTGTGAAATGGACAAAAAGGTTCCTATCATTATTGGTCATCCTTTCTTAGCCACTGAAAGAGGCATTGTTGATCTAGAGCTGGGGGAGATAAAATTTAGAGTGCAAGAGGAAGAGGTCTCTTTCAAAATCTGCATGTCAAAGAAGCAAACCGTGGAGTTGCAAGTAGTATCCGTGGTGGATATTGAAAATAAGAAGATAAATGAAGAGAAATTTAAGGACCCACCTTGAAAATAAAGGAAAGAAGATGTTATGTCACGATGATAACGAAGGCGCTAGGTGGGAGGCAACTCAAATATTCCACGACAGTGGCTCATATCCTTTTTTGTTATGTTTTTATAGGGTAGATATTATCTTTTGCATATGAATAACCCATGTATTTGTGGCACTATAGAGTGCATTGGATATGCTGAACAGGGGAGAAATGTGTCAAAAATTGAGTAAAATGCTAAACAGGGGAGAAGAATTGCTCTTAGTTACTACAATCACGGTCCCTAAGTCCGATCGCGGTCAGACAAATATCCGCAATCACAGTCCTTTAACCGCAGATGCGGCCATTTTTTCCATTTAACCCCTAGTTTTTCTCATTTCTCTCACACTCCCTTTCAGGATTGTGCTCTCTAATTTGGGCTAATTTCTGGCCAAGTTTGTGAGCTCTCAAATAGCATCCTTTCATTCCGTTACATCACAACTCCGGTAGGTGACATGAATCCATGACTTTAATTATGAAAATAGGCCATAGAATGCATGGTTAAGAAGGGCCTAAAATTTTGATTGTTATGCTTTCCTTGTTGTCATACTTGGTACTGGTGTGATGTTGGCTATTTGATTAAGGTGTGTACATAAGTGGGGGAAATCATAAGTACCCAATGATGTGTGAAATAGGTAGAAAAATGAGATATGCAAAACAAGTGTTTGATGAAATGCTCTAATGAACTTTCAATATTTATATTTTCTTTCTAAAGGGCATTCACACTTTTTATCATTGTTCCAATGATCTTCATATGCTTTCACATTGTAGAACATACTAGTATCCAAAATTTGGAAGAAATCTGAACATGCAGAGCTGACACAAAACTAGCCTTAGGTAGTGCAATTTTGGTAATGCGAACGCGGTCTAGACTCACGATTGCGGTAACTGAGGAAATCTTCTTTCTATGCCAAAAATCCTTCATTTCCAACTTTTAGTCTAGCAACACCAAGCACCTATTCCAATGAACTCTAGTGACCAATATAGCATAGTTTACATACTTAAAATATCATCAAAAGATATAATGTGTGCTTAGTGCTTTTAGGATAACATCATGGATAAGTATGATCACGCCCGGTTCATGGTACCCAAGTTCCAAACTCTTTACTAGAAGGATCTTTTGAGGACAAAGCTACTGCCTTAGAGAGGAATTTTCTTAGAAAATATGCCGGAGAAACTACCAGAACTACATGACAAACTTGAAGCCATAGGGTGACCGTGCTTCACCCTAAATCCATGCATTGCAAATGAACAATTGGTTCATAAGTTTTATGCAAATATCAGCGAAGTCTCTTTTTTGGACCCACTCAATGTGACTGTCAATATTCAAGAAAAATAGGTGAAAGTTGGGGCTAAACAAATCAATGATGTTTATGGGCCCAAGCATACTGACATGAGTGACTTCAAATCAAAGGGGTGTAAATCAGGGAGTTGGTTAGCACAACGACTATGCCCCAAAAAAGAAGTCTCGTGGACCAAGACTAAAAATAATATTTCCATGAATGACTTCACTTTCGAGGCCTAGATATGGTTGTACATCATTTGTATTTGAGTTTCTCTTTGCACCTACATGACAACAATCCCTGAATTATATACTAGGATGGTTGCACGTATTCTAGGAATCATCCCTTTAGATGTTGGCCAACTCGTGGTTAATGAAATAGATCATTTCAAGGACCAAGGCGGTACGCATCTATTCTTTCCCTCCTTGATTACAAAACTTTGCAAAAGAGCGGGGGTGGAAGAGTATGCTAGTGATATATGGGTGTGCCCTAATACTCCTATTTACCCCTTAAGGATTAGAGGTAAGGGTGCTCCCAGCAAAAGCAAGAAAAGGAAGATCGACGTGGAAAATCTAACATGCAGTGAGCCTGAGTCTTGTAGGCCAACCACCATGGGACCTCTTAAGGAGATTAGTGTAAATATTGAAGCCATCAAAGAGCTTGTGTCTAGTTTTCTCCAAGGACTGGGAGAACCCTCTATCATGCATCATTCTTATGTGTCATGTCCCAATTATAAAAAGTACAAGAAAGACCAAAAGAAGCAAGAAGCTACTATTGATAAGCTTGAAAAGGCCTACTTCTCTTTGGCAGAGTCACACTGAGACCTCCGCACCGCACATAAAAAATATTTACAAGGGAGAAAAAGATGGATGAGTTCTTTATCAGGATGTGGAAGGGTGTGAAGGTCCTATGGAAGGTTCTAAGGCCCCACGATAGACTTCCTTCTTCTTGGGTGGACAGTGATGATAAGGCCCCATCCGGTTTGATCTTGAGGAAAATGATGGTGATGCAGATTCCAACAGTGATAGTAGCCCTTGATGCCATTTGTAGTTGGGGGTGTCTCCTTAGTCTTATTCATTTAATTCGAGCCTATATTATTGATATTTCTGCATACTTTTTTGCTCTTTTGGATAATTCTTATCTTTATTTTTATTTGGGTTTGTAATAATCGGGCACTCTAATGGTGCCCACATTTGCATAGATTAGCTATTTTGTTCTAAGTTTGTTATCTTATTTTAGTTCCACTACAATTAAGTTTCCAACCATGGGTGCAGGGGAAATCTGAGTACCCATGGCACCAAGCATCAAGGCCATAGAATGCAAGGGAAGTTTGAGTATTTGTAGCATTGATAATTTGGGATTTCATTATTATCCATTGGTGAAGTCTGAGTAACCATATGGTGGGCCACCCATACAATGATTTTCAATGTGAGATGATAGCTTGGGTGATTGCCATGATTGTCAAATTATGTGTGGTGCGAATACAAAAGCAAATAACCTCCTCCATTTGAAATTCTTGCAAAATTCAAAGGCATGGACGTAAACAACTTTGTGACAAAAAATTTTCCTCTTTCTATGACTCCAAAAGTTGACTTTGGAAAAATAGTGAATACTTTATTTTTTTCTCGAGCTGGTAGAATAATTGAACCCACTAATAATGTTCGCATGCCATGTGTGTGAGGCTAATTGTCCTTATCTCATGTGTACTTGTACCATCTAGAACTTGCCCCATTAGTCTTTCAAGGCTAAATTTTGACTGTACTTGGTTGGTAAAATGATCATAGGCCATCTTGTAATTTTGGAAGCCCACTCTAGCCTAAAAAGCCTACCCATGCATAATTATCCTTAGTACCCACTTTGAGCTTTTGGACCTTTCTTTGGAAAACTCATTACAACCCATGACCTTTTCTTTTTATCTCTTTTGTGACCCAAACCCTCCTGGAACTTAAAAATATAACTTGAGGCTAAAAGCCTAAGTTGGGGGTGGTAAAGGTTGATGGAAGAAAATGTAAGGCCACAAAGTTGTAATGAAATGCCTCATGAGCTTGAATAGCAAAAATAAATAAATAGAAAATGAATGAGTCCATCAAAGGATTGAAGTGTGTGTAAGTTGCAAGAAAAAGAAATTAAAGAAAAGGGGTACACAAAGAAAGCTATTAGTAGGCGTGCGAAAAGAAAGAAACTAAAGAAGAGTGGCCCTTAGCCAAAATAAAGGATTGAAAAAGTGTGATGTGAATGTTCAAGGAGGGGTGTAGGCATATTATTCCTAAATGATATCCTACCCTAATGCTAAACCTATATTAAAAGCACAAAAAGCCCCTTTTGATTCCCAACCAAGTGTGCCATTGTAGTGGTGATTGAAAATAGGGGCAAGTTTATGGCATGGTACTCGACAACATGGAGAATTTCTTGAGAGAGTGAGTGTTTGCACTTAAAATTCCTTGTTACATGCTTGGTGACTAGGTGTGTGAATTTTCCCTTTCTTGTGAAGAGGCATGTGAACTAGTTGGGATGGGTGATTTTCTCATTTTCGCACAATGAGACAATAGGAAGTATTACATGATTGTAGTCAACATGTGAGTCATTTTTAGAGTGTTGGTAGTTGTTACATTGTTTCTCCCCAAAGTCTATGGCATCCTTTGCTATTTTATTTTGTGATGAGGGAAGTCATTAAAAGCCTATTTGCCCATGTGTGAAAAGATTTTGGTGGTAGCAATCAAGTTTGATTCTTATTAATCATTGAGCAATAGATTGAGGGCATACATATGAAATTGTCTCATAATAATGGGTAGTGTTGCTTGAGGACAAATAAAGCCTTAAGTTGGTGGTATGATGAGTGGTGATTTTACTACTCATTCTCACTTAACATTCATGTACATTACCTTGTTTTGAATGAATAAATGAGACATTTGTGAGTAAATGCACTAATATCCATTCTTTGTAGGCATAGAGTTGAGAAGATCAAAAGATGTGGATTGGAGTTAACAGTGATAAAAAGAAAGAAAAGAAGAGTGCAGCTGAAAACCTGGACAATATCAGCTTCAGTTACCACGACCGTGGTCCTTAATCTGTGGTCGCGGTCAGTCAAGATGATCAGCATAATGAGGTCGTGGCAAACAACCGTGGTCGCATGGATGCAATCGCGGACAGACATGCGTAATCACAGTCATGCGGGTATATGCCCTGGGGCAGATCTATAAAAGCACTTAGATGAATCCCAAACAATATATAAGCAAAATCTTTTTTTTCTTTGGGTATTGCTTTCCTCATAAGATATCTTTGAATTCTAGACATAAAACTCTAATTGGGAAAGTGTGTAATTAACTTTGGAGACTAAATTTCTTAGGATTTTTGTGAAGAATGAATGCTTTGGATAATCCTTATGGTATATCTCTCTTTACTTGCTTCATGAGTAGCTAAGTAATTGAGTCTTGGGATTATGTTGAATAGAGTGTAATTTATGTGTGGTTATTGTTGTGTTTGTGTGATTATTATTTATTGAGTAAGGATTTCACCACTGTTTAAGCTTATGAGATAGAATTTGATAGGTGAAAGCCCCAAATCTCCAAATGGGTTTGATAGGTGAAAACCCCAAACTCTAAAAACCCTTTATCATCCTTGAAAGAGGGATGAAGAAAAATATGAGGTAATCCATAACATCTTTGAAAGAGGGTTATAGGGGGACAAGATAAGGGTGGACAATTAAGCCTATGCTTTGCTCCCTTTTGCAATCATAGAAATAGGTGTATTAGGGATGTAAATCATGTCAAGAGCATCATCCTAGAAATAGGGATGCTTGATTAAGGTTTTGGGTGATTACGAATTTCACACTTGTTAGGTGCTCAAAAGACCCAACGGGTTAAATCATTGTGGTTTTATTGAAAGATTGACCACAATGACCTCCGACCTAGCCTATCCTTTATTTAACAACTAAATTTCATGCTAAACCATTATTAACCCATATGATTTTACCTTTAGGTTGACATAATCCCAAGATTTCCCCCAACATCATTGGTTAAAACAAAAACATCTTCTCTTCATCATTTGCTAAAGATCGTATAAAAAGTTCCCTGATAAATCCCCCTATTTTATTTTACATGTCATGTTTGTTAGAATTTTGGTTAATCTCGTAGTAATTTGAGCACCCATAATGTTTGAAATCTATAATTTGCTCCTTGAGATTTAACCCCAATTCAAATTGGGTTACTTAAAAACGACCACCTAACCCCTTAATTATAGGAGTGTGTTGAGCGTTATCCTGGTGATGGTATCTTTAGGTACCAAGAAAGGTTGTGTGTTCCTGAAGTGGATGGGCTGCAATGTAGAAATTGGGTTGAGGCTTATTATTTGCTTTATTTGGTTCATCCTGGTTCAATGAAGATATATCACAACCTTAAGGAGATCTATTTGTGGAATAAACTGAAAAGGGGTGTGGTTAATTTTGTGTCTAAGTGCATTGTGTGTTAGCAAGTGAAAGTAGAACACTTGAGTCCTAGTAGGTTATTTCAAGAATAGAGTTGACTGTATAGAAATAGGAAGTGATAAATATGGATTTTGTTACCTGCCTTCTGTCATCTCGAAACTAGTTTGATTCTATTTGGGTCATCATGGATAGGATGACTAAGTCTACTCACTTCTTGCCAGTGAGGACTAATTATTCTTCTGGGGACTATGCAAGGTTGGTTATTCAAGAGATTTTGAAGTTGCATGGTGCTCCAATTTCCATTATTTTTTATCATTGTACTAAGTTCTCATCTCACTTTTAGCATTCATTTCAGCGAGGTTTGGGGACTAAAGTGATCCTTAGTACCACTTTCCACCCATAGATGGATGGACAAGCGGAAAGGACCATTCAGACATTAGAAGATATGCATAGAGCTATGTAATTGATTATGGCGGTAGTTTATTTGACCACGTATCTCTTGTGGAGTTTACGTACAATAATAGCTATTACTCTAGCATTGGTATGGATCCATTTGAGGCATTGTATGGTAGAAGGTGTAGATCTCTAATTAGGTGGTTCAAAGTTGGTGAGGCAAGGTTGTTCAATCTTGATTGAGTTCATCAAGCTATGGAAAAAGTTAAGGTGATTCGGGATAGGCTTAAGACTGTTTAATGTCACCAAAAGTCCTATGTGGACATAAGTCAAAGTTAGTTAAAGTTCGATGTGGGTGATTGGGTTTTCATGAGGGTGTCTCCCATGAAAGGAGTGATGCAATTTGGAAAGAAGGGGAAGCTTAATCCTTTTTACGTTGGTCCGTATTTGATGTTGAAGAAAATGGGAGGTTTACTTATGGGTTAGAATTGCCTACGAGTTTGGATTTTATTCACCCTGTGTTTCATATGTCCATGTTAAGGAAATCTGTGGGTGATCCATCCTTGTCGGTACCTATTGAGAATGTTGGTGTCTCAGATTCCCTATCTTACAAAGAGTTTCCGGTAGAGATCTTAGATAGACAAGTTCATAGATAGCAGACTAAAGATTTATCGTTGGTAAAGGTCCTTTGGAGGAACCATAAAGTGGAAAAAGCCACTTGGGAGGCGGAAGAGGATATAAAGGCTAAGTATACATTTCTATTCCATGTGACGAATGACGAAGCTTGAGGTATGAATTTTGTTCTTCTTTGTTGTTATTCGGGTTTATCTTTTGATTATGGTGTGTTGTTATCATTTTTGTTAGAAATGTGTCTTAGCTCATCATTCGAGGATAACCCTCAAATTTTGTGTATTTTATTTTTGGTCTTTCTGTGCTTGAAATATCAATTTTTGACTCAAATTTTGTTTGGGAATGTTAAAAGGGTAACCAGAAAAAGTTTTGAAATTTTTGGACGAGGTTTGGAGTGGTTTTGGGTCACGGAGGTAGTAAGCCTCTGTGATATTAGCGTGCCACATAGGTTAGTCTTTGCAATAACCTTTGTCACATAAAAGATAATCACTGCAATAAGGTCAATTGCATAGATGCTGGACCTCCGTGATAAGGTCTGTGCCACGGACCTATAGTAATTTCTGGTTATCATGTTATTTTTAAAATAGGATGAGGGGTAAAGGGGTCCTTTCACCTAGAAATGATTTTTTATCACTAGAAGGACCTAATTCTATCAGCTTTCATTATATAAAGGTCATTCTTATTACTCTCAAGCATCCTCTCTCAAATTCCTCTGTTTAAGTAAGGCTAAGGTTCAAGGAGGTGATCATCTAGGGTACTAAGGGTGTGGTTTTCTTCAAATTTATTGGCAATTAAGGTATGTACCTCTTTCCCTAAACTTTTATTAGATTAATGGCATGAAAAATTGGTTTGTTATTCATGATTTTGATGTTGGGTTCTGAACTATGGGTTGAGGGTTTTGAATGTATTTGGTTTAAACATTTTTCCATGATTATTATTGAATTGTTATGCATTAAATTGATGATTATGAAATCTTTGGGTGCATGGGGATAATGAATGGATTTAGGGGTACAATGGATTCCCTGAAATAAATGGTTTCGGTATGGAAATTGATAATAACCTCGACCTACTTGCATAATTGGCTTTGGAATATGATTTATCACTTTGCTTGGCTATTCTTTTGAAATGTTGCATTGCATAAATGGTAAATAGAACATGAATTAGTTTGGTTTATTTATCAAATGGTTTAGAAAGGCCTTGATGGCTACAATTTTGGTTTAATTGGAAACTTTGGAGTCAAATTTGGTTGAATGGTTTTGTATGGCATAAACGATAAATTTGCTGGCTCTAATTTTGGTATAACGATACCAATGGGAAATGCCTAATTAAAAGACTCCTTGGTAAATGATTGGAAATGTGTAAATGGTTTTAGTATGGGCTTAAAGGGGGTTGCATAGCAAAGGCATGGAAGGTAGAGGTCCCAAGGGAATCGATACTAGAAACTCATGTTTGCCGACGTGAGGTTTGGTCATAGTGACTGTGTACATGAGATGAACTTTATATTTTGGGGAAGGCATTAGCCTTCTTAGGTTTTATCTTGTACGTGCGGCTAACACACATTAGGCCCTTTCAGCAGGGAGAGCTAGACCTATATAGCCCGTGGGTGCCTTTAGGATGGTAAAGCAACACAGTCCAGGTTAATGATTTAAAAATGCATGCTAAACCTTGTTCCCCTTTTTCCCAGCATATGATATAGGGTTTTAGTGGTATTCATATTATGGATTATGGCATTACTTTACTACTTTATCCCTAATTTACATGTTATTACTCCAACCACTAACCATCTTCAGACGTTGTATCCCTACGCGATGTAGGGTCCGAAGGCAATCTACCTTTCCTGTAGAGTGATCAGGTGTTCGTGGTTAGATCTAGAGTTGACTGGAAGTGATGAACTTTCATCCTTCAGAAGACTTCATTTTATGTTTTGGTTTCCCTTGTCTTAGACTTTATTTTAGATTTGTTTTGGCTATGGTCAGAGGCTTATCCTGACATTCTACTGGTATTTGGTTTTGTTAGAGACTTTTTTGGACTACTGTGGATGTAGGCATTATGGTAGACGTTCGGTATTAATTTTTGGTATTGTGGATGGTTTTTTTATATTGATCTCATATAGACTTTTGGGTGTATCTTTCCTATCTTGTCATATATGTATATTAGTTACTTTTGAATAGTCTAAGGGGTTGGTCTACGGTCCTCGGTGCACTTGAGATACCTATCATGGCTAAGCCTAGTTCGTGCCATGACATCTAGTAGAAGAATATCTGAAATGCAATGAAAAGATCCAGGATGTTGATCCGATAAATCCTGCTTCAGATTAAGAAGGTTCATCTGATACATATGCATACTCTAACACCGGCGATAACTTTCTAGCTAATGGATACGTAAAAGACAGCAAAGAGTCTGCCGATTCATGGGAATACATTAAGGACACTCCTGAATCCTAAATTGAACCTTTAGAAGAAGACTATCCACCAATATACATGAACCACTCCAAAGAACTAGAGTTCTTCAAAGTTGTCGATGACCAAGATAGGATGACGGATAATCCAATCCTAGAAAAAAGGCCAGATCCAGGTACAACTGGCAAAGAAAATTGTGTGAATTGGATTCCACACATTCACTCTCGAAGACATCAAGATTTAATCTTGGCCCCAGAGGATCTAAGACTTCTATACTTAGATGGCAATGAATAATCTGGCTGAACGGAAGAAATACATGATACTATTGGAGTTCACATCCAGATTCTTCGGAATGCTCAGAGACTGGTGGAATGCTCTTGGGATTTCGATAAGAACATTTATTTGATGTCACAAGACTTGCCCTTCAACAATAGGATCCTACACAAGGTCTTCTGCGAAGACACAGGCTAGAGACAGGAAAAGTTCCAACGACAACTTTTTGAGACGAAGTGCCTATCATTCGACAGACATTGATATCTACTTCCAAAACATGGCAAGGATCTACTTTGAACTAGGTGGCGACCCCCGCCTGAAGAAAGCATTCGTATCATCACTGCCAAAGATGCTAGCAGGACACACAATGATGATTATGGAGGAGAAGTTCAAATACATAACCATCCACAGATAGGCTACATCCAACAGGCCATATTCCAATCTTTAGACAGCATATGCACAAAGAGATCTATACTGAAGTAGATCTTCTAATACATCCAACCCTTGTTCAAGCATGTAACAGGGATGATCTTGTAACCAAATCAAACTATCATTGCTCAAGCCACAAAGAGAGACCGAAGAGCCAGCTATAGTTTAGAAGGTTCAAAGTGCTAAACCTCCCGATGACAAGATCAAGGTGATTTGGCAAACCAGGTACTTCAGATGAAGAATCCCAATAGAATACAGGAAGAAGAATGATTTCATCAACAGAAATCCTGGCCACTATTCTAGAAATTGTCCACTTCTTTGAATAAATAATTGATCATGCAAGAATCTATCTCAACAAAGATCACTACTTGAATCGTTCTTCTTGTTGGAAGAAGAAGAGACGGTCAACACCTTCTTCTCCATAGACATATAAAAAGATTCAAGCGACATTTATGTTGATGATTTTTACCTGATATATAGTACCAGAGAAGACAACCAGAAACTGGCTAGTCAAATCCTCATGTTCAACACAGCAGTAATTCTATCTTCTGAAATAATAGACTGCCCTCCTGATCTTTCAACCAGTATGTGGATCCCTTCGATCTATCTATCCTTCAAGAAAGAACAACCTTCTATGAGCTTCAAGTATTTATAAAGTACGGAGGATCCATCCTAAAGCCATTCGTAGTGCACCAAAATATCATTTCTACCATGTGTTCATAGCACTACCCAATGACTTCCCGCAAGAACTCATGTGGTTATTTTGGTACCTGTGCCATCAGTACTATATTTTCATAGAGTTCTAATGTGATCCCTTTAGGAATTTCGATCTAATCCAACCATCTTTGAAGAGATTCATGCTATGGTTCAAGACATGACAATACTGGATTTGATGCTTCAGAGATTTCTGTGATACAATATTTTTTATGTTGCATCATTTGATAGGAATCACAGGCCATAACATCTAAGCTCAGCACTTCACTCTCCAGCAGAATAGATGCATTTCGAAAGAAATCTGGCCGAGGAATGGGTAAAGTGTAACTACGCTGATGATCATCCCTACTGGGATGACATCCAAAGAGCAACAAAATATTGCCATCCACCATATGAAATCACGAGAATGAAGTCACCAACTCCATAAAAAGTATACAGATGAAAGCTCCCCCACAGGAATGTGAACTACTCTAATTAGGAGAAATGATCTCTCAATAGATATATAAGGCTGTGAGACATATACATCTCCAAAAACATCCCGGAGAATTGAGTCCATGAAAATGGAGAAGATCCATCTGGTCTAGAATCTATATAACCTCTTGGCCAATGATGAGTAGACAAGTTCAACTGAAATATGGTGTGATCCATACCATAAGTCTCCACTACGCCCAAACCACGAATCTATCCTCACAAAAAGTTAGGAACTCATGTGCATCCTCTCTAGGAGAACCATAAAATCTCAGTAGATCTAACCTTAAGAATTTGCCCAACATATTTAATTCCTCAGAAGACATAGCAAGCTTGGAAACCACTGGTTGGGCAACTATCAGCTGAGCAACTACCGAGCTGGGAGATGCAACTACTGGTTGTGGCCCTGCCTCAGCACCACTCTAGCCTACAGACTGTACACCATCAGGCAGCTCACCACTAATAATACTATCACAACCCGAGCTAGGGCCCTGACCATGACGGACTTCCTAAACTATCAAGGACCGAGAGACCCCTATAACGGTCCAACCCACTAGTGATATTGTCTGCTCTGGGCCCAGGCTTGGACGACTTTAAAATATATCACTAGAGAGTAAGTCTTGCTTACTTATATCCCTCCTATATTTTTTCAAAATGGAACTCCTTATCCTAAATTGGGGTTTCACATACACCTCACCCCCATTTTATGGACTCAGCGTCTTCACTGAGGTTTGCCCCATCAAATGGGATTTTCCTAGACTCAGGACTGAGGTTTGCCCCATCTTATCAGGATTTTCCTAAACTCAATTTGAACTCTGGTCCACATTAACAGGGCTGACACGGGAGTAGATCTATACCATTCTTGTCAAGACCAGAGTCAGGGCCCTAGCCGCGATGAGCATCCCAAACCATTAAGGCCCGATAGACCTCTATAATGGCCTAAACCACTAATAATTTTATCAATCTGGGATAGGCCTGTACGACTTTAAAATACATCAGTTGGGAGTAAGTCTTTCTTACTTATATACCAAGCATCACTCTTATGTTTTGCCGATATGGGACTTTTTATCCTAATTTGGGGTGTCACAAATACCCAGTAACTAAACCAATGCATCTCTAAGCACTATAGAAAAAATGAACCCTGGTGGACCCTGGGCTGGTGCCTGGCCCACCATTAGTTGTGGCAGAAAAATCTGTGGCTCAGGTTCAGGAATAGGGTCTGGGAAGGCGGCCTATCATTGCCTATAGCTGGGGCCATGTATCTAGGTTATCCATGACCTCTAGGTTATCCACATTCAACAACGGGAGTAGGATCCCTAGGTTTGATCTTGAGAACCTCATCTCGTGTAGCGGTAGCACATGTTTGGGCCTTCTGTGGAGGACTAAAGTCAAATAAATATCCCACAAACCAATATAGACTCTTAGAACGATATGAATAAAACAAGTAAAGAACTTCTAAGGATGTCCAATAGCCTCCTGAAGATAGGAAACGAACATCAACATTCTGATCCATAGGACCCTACTAGACACTTATTCTTGTACCAACAATATCGGTGAAACCTAGCTTTAATACTAATTTTTCATGACCTAATTTATGAGTCATTATGGCACCTACTAATTGCCACTAGTAGGTAAGATAATACCATAACTCAAGCTAATAGAATAGGTTAATCCAGTAAGAAAGGTCTGACATAGGTAAATATTGATAACATCAATTGTAAACATAATGGTTCTAGATATAACAACAGTCATACAAGGTGCCAATCCCAAAACCTTGAAGAGCTAATACAAGAGCAACTAATATCATCAATACAACTCCAAGTTTAGAATGGTTAGTTCATCTGTCTCGAATACCAAAAACTGAATACAAGAGATAGAAGGAAATTGGATAAACCAAACTCCAAGAGCTTACCCTATACCCAAGTATCAATCAGCGCATGAACCACAATCAACAGCGATAAATACTGAAATTTGCACCAAAAAGGTACAAAAGTGTAGTTAAGTACCAAAACAACGAGTACTCAGTAGGTATCATTGGACAACTAAGCTAAATCATGATATAAGAATGATAAAATATAAGATAATATAACTAAGTCAAGGTACAGAATTAAAACTGAATCATATCTATCATCACTATATATAATAAGCACATTAAAATAACAGTGTAACATAAGGCATCAACACATGCAATATCATTGGACATAATAAGCATTAAATATTGGAATAACAATATAATATAAAGAATTAATGTATGCCAATATCACAGTACAAACAAGTATTAAATATGGAATAACAATATAACATAAGGTATCAACGCATGCCAATACCATCGTGCATTAGAAATAAACAATTCAGAATCATAAAGTAACACAAATACAATCACAAGCAAACACAAGTACAATATTGGCGCCCATACACTAACTAGTGCATAATGTAAAGAACTCATCACGGTGTCCCATACCACCAGAGAGTACACCCAAGAGGAATATATAGGACTCAAATCAACAATATATCTAAACTTTTTTATTATCCATAGTTTTCCTCAATTTTCATCAAACGGACATTTGCCAACATTTTTAATCATCATCAATAATCATAATGGAATAACATATACCAATATACTCATAAATGTAACCATACAATCATATAGGATCTATCTCGTCAATACAACATATTCACACATTATTAGCTAGCCAATGCTTAATACCCAACCAATTACTCACTAGTCATCATATAACCTCTAATTATTATTTATTCACTATTCATCACATAGTAACTATTCATGGTTTAGCGTCTAACCAGTATTCACTAAGTATCCAATATCTAGCATCTAGTCAAGATTTACCACTAAACCATACTCACCAATTAACCAATATTTATTTCTAGTCATTACAATTCCACTACCTATAATCTAACAAGAGGCTGTCAATCACCATTTATTCATTATCTATCTATCAACGAACATCCTTTATTAACTATCATTATTAATCCCCAAATTCCCACTTAACAACTAATCAACATTATAAACTTAGTCATTAATAGTAACTAATAAGAACTATTGATAAACCTATTATTCCTAACATCTGTAATAATATAATCATCACTATTAATAGCCATCAATGCTACTAGTCCTATTTATCACTAAGGTTCGCTAATCTATTAGTCACTATTAGCCATTTAAGTAATATCCACCCCTAAGCATCGTTCAACCTTAAATCAACAACTATACCACTTTTATACCTTATTCACTAAAAGACTATAATGGTTGTCTCTAGTCTCCACATTATATCCAACTACACAAGAGCGTAAATAAATATATCATTGCCATACATAGGGCTACCCAGACTTGAACTAGTAGATATACACATAGGAATATTAATAATCATCTTTTGAACTTATCGGGCATCGTCATATCATCACAACATCATCCATCCACATTGGGTATCATCACATGAAATATCCTGGGTTTTGAACTATAGAAAATTTACTAGAATTCTATCCTCTGGACCCAATATGACTCATGGGTATGAACCGTATGCTGGGGTACGAGTGGTATGGTCCTGTCGTATGCTTACCAGTGTTAGCTGGTAGGATTTTTTTGGTCACTGTAATAGGTATAACTTAGGGGTATAAGTCATAAGGGTTTGGTACGATTCATAGCAAGGACTTGTATGGTGGGCAGTATTTGATTCTCCTGATATTTTATTCTGCTAGAGATACGGGTTATGGGTACAAATCGTATATTATGGTTATGACTTAGTTGGATATGTCATATATTGGACAGTGTTTGATCCAATGGTTGAGTCTTAGATACGAGTGGTATGTACCAATTATATAGAAGGGTTCAACTCGTATGGGTTAGTCGTATCCCTATAGTGGGATTTTAAGGGATTTAAGTGGGAGAATTTTGGATATTTCCCTACTCACCCTAATACGGACCCATGACTTCTAATATACTTTGTAGGATATTTACCCTATTATTCAATTCATTAACACTAAGAAAGTGTTCCAAAACACTCAATAATTCTCTCAAGAGCTTTTGCGGCAAAATGGCTAGGTTTCATCTTGTAGATTGCTTTGTGGCTTGTCTTGGTGATCTCTTTCCATTAATTATTTGGTATAATGCATGATTCTCTTCCCTTGTTGTAATTTTAACTAAAGGCATGGTTTATATGATTAATTTCATGGTTTTACTATTTCATAATTATGGTTTTCAACTATTATTTTATGGTTTTGATATTGAATGATTGGTTATTGTGTCCTATGGTTTTAATTATGCTTTTATATGCATCAACGAGGGATTTGGTCAATTGGATTGCATGGTAAAAGTTTAATGGTATTTGGAATTGATTTTGGTTATATTATGCCCCCAAGGTGTTTGATAAAATACTTATAAATATATGTTCATTGCATTGACTATTGCATGTTTTAAACTTGATAAAGGATTTATACATGGTTTAAATAGTTTAAAAAGGCAAAAAGCTACATGTTTATATTTGTGAAGAACATGGAAGTCTCCCAAATATATTTAATAAGGTAATTAGAAGGGAACTAAGGTCCCCTTAACCTAAATGGTTGCTATGGATATTACTTGTAAGTAAGGAGTGGAATGATGATACCACTAATATTGGCCTTGGTTCATATATGGTAAATGGATTGTTTGGACATGGTTTTAATTGAGGATGTGTAGCTAAGTCGTAGAAGATGGCGACCTCGGGGGGGACCAAAATCAGAAACTCATATTTATTGATATGAGGGTCTTGATGACTGTGTTTCTGTGTTATATTTTATGTTGGAGGGTGTACTAGTCATCCCATGGTATATTCCCTAGTCGTGGGGCTTCTTGCACTGGGCCCTTTTAGCAGGGTAGCTGAACCCATATAACCTGTGGGTGGTTTAGGACAGCTAAGCTACACTACATAGGTATAAAGGTTTTAAAATACATGCTAAACTTAGTTCCCTTTCCTAGAACTTATATATGTATGGTTGTATACATTATGGATGGTTTTACTTAGTTTTATAACTGGCATTATTTTATCCTTATCCTGAGATTCATGCTAGCGGTTACTCCCTAACCTTTTATACTAGCAGTGGTATACCCACACTATGCATGAACTATCTATTCTACTCTTTTTTCTTAGCATGTGGATTTGGTATCAGCATTTGGACTAAAGTGGTGAGCTTCCATCCCTTCGGGAGGCATCATTTCATGTTATGGACTTCTTTAGAAACTTTTCTTTTATTTTAGATATTAGTTTTGGCCATGGTTGGGGGCATGTCACAATTAAATTTGTTTACTCTTTTGGATAGAGGCTTTATGGTACTTCTGAGGGTTGGTATGGGCGGGAATGGTAGAGGCGTTAGACTTAGCATTGGTATTGAAATTGAAACTGGCATCATCAAACATAATTTTTCACTGTTCTGTCATATTATATTTTCTTATTTGTTTGGCTATCTTTGGTGCCAGGCCATTAGTGTGCTCTATTTTTCTTACTGTTAGTTTTGTCCAGACCTTGGTTTTGTTTTTTCTCCCTATTTGAGTTTAGTTTTGTTTCTTGATTATTTCTTCTAATTTGTGTGAGCCTTGTATTTCCTGCTGCTGCTTTGTTACTACTATTATTTATATTTTCTTATATTTTCTTATGGTAGTGGTGGTGGGCATTAATGGTTGGATAGGGTCATGTCCGAGGGGGTTAGGGCAGGGGTTATTATGGAGGCAGGGGAAGAGAAAAGGGTGGGGGTGGGAGGAAGGCCAAGGTTTAGCCTCAGGGGCGGTAGAGGAAGACGTATGGATAGAGATGGTAGGTTGAGGGTTGGGTCTTAGAATATAGGGACTCTTCAGGGTAAGTCCATAGAGCTTGTGAAGATTCTTAGAAAGAGGAGGATTAATATTGCGTGTGTTCAAGAGACCAAGTGGGTAGGGTCTAAGGCTAGGGATGTGGATGGTTACAAGCTTTAGTACTCTGGGAGCGAGAGGCATAGGAATGGATTTGGCATCTTAGTAAATAAAGAGCTTAGGGGTCGGGTAGTAGAGGTAAAGAGGATCAGCGATAGATTGATTACCATTAAGTTGGTTATTGGGGGTTTACCCTGAACGTGTGTAGTGCTTATGCACAGCAAGTGAGCTTGGATGGGGAGGAGAAGATACAGTTTTAGGAGGCTTTGGATGAGGTGGTGGTGAGAGGCATGCCTAGCTCAGAGAAGATTGTTGTAGCAGGATATTTTAATGGGCACATCGGGGCATTATCGGGAGGCTTTAATGATGTATGTGGTGGTTTTGGTTTTGGGGAAAGAAATAAAGAGGGGGCTACTCTATTGGATTTTGCAAGGTCCTTTGGGCTGGTGGTGGTAAACACGGGCTTTCCGAAGGAGGACGATCACCTGATCACCTTTCAAAGCATGATAGCCAAGACCTAGATTGACTTTTTGTTGCTTAGAAAAGAGGATAGGGTGTTGTGTAAGGACTGTAAGTTCGTCTTGAGTGAGAATCTTTCGACCCAGTATAGGCTCTTGGTTACAAATTTTGGTATAAAGAAGGATAAGAAGAGAAGGGGTGAGGAGTGTAGACCTAGAATTAAGTGGGGCAGCTTGACTCCAGTGAATGCGTGGGAGATAAGGGAGAAGTTGGCATGAATGGAGGTGTAGGAGTGTAGGGGGGATGTGGATAGTATATGGGATAGGGTGGCTAGGTGCATCAAAGAGAATGCTAGTGAGGTGTTGGGTGTTTCTAGGGGTCGGGCTAGGCATCATCGGGGGGATTGGTGGTGGAATAAAGAGGATAAGAGAAAAGTGGAGACCAAGAAAGGGGTGTATGCTAAGTTGGTTGAGAGTAAGGACGAAGAAGATAAGTGGGTAAATAGGAAAGAGTACAAGTTAGCTAGGAAGAAGGCTAAGTTAGTAGTTATGATGGCTAAGATTGCAGCTTTTGAGAGCTTGTATGCGGGGTTACAGGAGAAAGGAGGGGAAAAAAGTTGTTTAGACTCACTAAGGCTAGGGAGAGGAAGGGTCATGACCTCGATCAGGTGAAGTGTATTAAGGGGAAGGACAGTACAGTTTTGGTGGATGACGGCTACATTAAGAATAGATAGCAGTCGTATTTTCATAGGCTCTTAAATGACGAAGGGGATAGAGCTATTATGTTAGGAGAGCTAGAGCACTCAGAGAAGTGTTGAGATTTTAGTTATTGTAAACATTTTAAGGTAGAGGAGGTTAGAGAGGCTGTTTGCAGGATGTGAAGGGGTAGAGCGATGGGGCCTAATGAGATACCAGTGGATTTTTGGAAGTTTTCTGGCGAGGCTGGTTTAAAGTGGTTGACTGGATTATTTAACAAAATTTTCAAGATGGCAAAAATGCCCGAGGCTTGGAGGTGGAGTACTATGATCCCTTTTTATAAGAACAGGGGTGATATTCAGAGTTGCAATAACTATAGGGGTATTAAGTTATTGAGTCACTTTATGAAGATTTGGGAGAGAGTGGTCGAGGTGAGGCTGAGATGGATAGTGTCTATTTCGGAGAACCAGTTTAGATTTATGCCTGGCCGCTCGATGACGGAGGCAATTCACCTGGTACGAAGACTGGTGGAATAGTACAGGGAAAGGAAGAAGGACCTGCACATGGTGTTTATCGACTTGGAGAAGGCATACGACAAAGTCTCCAAGGAGGTGCTTTGGAGATGCTTGAAGGTGAGTGAAGTCCCAGTGGCATGTATCAGAGTAATTAAGGACATGTATGATGGAGGTAAAAGTCAGGTGAGGACGGCGAAAAGAGACTCAGAGCATTTTACTGTCTTGACATGATTGCATCAGGGATCTACTCTTAGTCTCTTTTTCTTTGCTTTGGTGTTGGATGTGTTGATGCAGCGTATTCAAGGAGAGGTGCCTTGGTGTATGCTTTTTGCAGATAATTTGTTTTGATTGATGAGATACGGGGGGGTGTGAATGATAAATTAGAGGTGTGGAGACAAACTCTTGAGTCTAAAGGGTTTAGGTTGAGTGGGAGCAAGACAAAGTATTTGAAATGTAAGTTTAATAACATGAGGCTGGTGAATGAGGTGGTAGTTAAGTTGGAATCATAGGTCGTATATAAGAGGGATAGTTTTAAGTATCTCAGGTCCGTGATTCAGGGATGGTGAGATTGATAAGGATGTCTCACACCGTATTAGGGCGAGATGGATGAAGTGGAAGCTCACTTTAGGGTGTTATTGATAAGAAGGTGCCGCCCAAGCTTAAAGAAAAATTCTACAGGGTGGTAGTCCGTCCGGCCATATTGTATGAAGCGGAGTGTTGGCCAGTTAAGAACTCCCACATTTAAAAAATAAAGGTGGCAGAAATGCAGATATTGCATTAGATGTGTGGGCTGACTAGGGGGGATAGAGTTTGGAATGAGACTATCAGGGAGAAGGTTGGTGTGACTCTAGTGGAGAATAAGATGTGGGAAGTCCAATTGAGATGGCTCGGACACGTGATGAGGAGGGGCGTGGATGCCCCGATTTATAGGTATGAGAGGCTAGCTTTGGATGGTTTTAGGTGGGGTAGGGGTAGGCCAGAGAAGTATTCAGGAGAGGTGATTAGGTGGTACATAGAGCAGTTACAGCTCACTGAGGACATGACCCTAGATAGGAAGATCTGGAGAACGCGAATTAAGGCAAAAGGCCAGGGTCAATTTGGGTTGTTAGTGTAAGGAATTACTTGGTGCGGGTATTATTCTTATTATGATACCTTATTTCATGTTTTATTACGAATCTATTTACTTTTCTTTTTTTTCTATTACTTGTGGGTGTCATATTTATGTTATGCCATCTTGTTCCATGCTTTACTATAATTTGGTTAGTACTCTGTGTCTCGAGCTGGGGGTCTATCAGAAATAGCCTTTCTACTTCTTTAGAGATAGAGGTATGGACTGCGTACATCTTACCCTCCCTAGACCTCACTATGTGGGAATACATTGGGTTTGTTGTTGCTGTCATATTATATTTTGGTATAGATTTTTATATTATGTTTTGGTATTCCATTTGGTTTATTGTCTATGGTTTGGTTTGGTATGGTTGGGCGGTTGGTGCGGTACGGTTGGACTCAGTTGTGTCGGTCATGATCGTGACCCTTTCCTAGAGTCTTAATGAGAACAATAATGCTATCTTATTATATATTCAAATTCAATCCATCTAAGTCTAGATATATGTGGTTGGGTTGGGTAATAGGGGAAATCCCTAGTCCTAGTTGGACTTGGGATGCCTATTAGAACAAGGCTCGGGGTCTAGTTATGCCAAGTTGGTATTAGAGCCTAGGTTCATGGTCACTTGGGAGTCCACAAAGTCGTGTCAAGTAGAGTATCTTTTAGGGGTGTAAAGCATGCCACATTCACAAGAGAAAGGCTACAAGGCATTTAGGAATGTTTCATTTTCTTTGTATTCTATCTTCAAGCTTGAGTTCTCAATCATGGAATCTCTTCTAATACTTGTTTGCTTATATTTTAGATCATGCCTACTAGATCTAAAACATAAGAAAATGCTTTTGTCCTATCTGGGGATAATTTTGAAGGGGTATGTCATACTTTTGGAGTACATCTTTGATTTCATGGTCCTATTCCTAATGGTGTTGGAGTTCCTTCTATTTTTTCCAGTTCTCCTCAAGTCCCTCAGGGTAATGTGATGAATGCAAAATTTAATTAGTCTATTCATATTATTCAACTAGTTGCTGCTCAAGCTGAGCGGGGTACAACTGGTGCTTTATCTGCTGAGACCATAAGGGTTGGTCAATTTATAAAGATGAATCCTCCAAGTTTTATTAGGGTGAAGGTAGAGGAGGATCCACAAGGCTTCTTAGATGATATGGAAAAGATCTTTTGATTGATATAGGCTACTAAAGTAGAGGGGGTTAACTATGCAGCTTATCAACTTAAGGATGTTGCTTATTAGTGGTATGAGGAGTTGGATAGATATAGAGGTGATATAGAAAAGGAAGGGTTATAGAAGGCCTTTTCTAATGCCTTCTTAGATTGGTTCTTTCCTCAAGAGTTGAGGGAAGCTAAGATGGAGGAGTTTGTGAACCTCAGGCAGGGAAGGATGTCAGTAAAGGAATATGCTTTGAAATTCTATTAGTTATCAAGGTATGCTCCTGATTTAGTGGATGATATGAGGTCGAGAATGAGGAAGTTCGCTTTTGGGTTTAATAGGGATTTGATTCTAGAGAGCAAGA